>NC_056725.1:1070551067-1070686067 GCF_019279795.1 Protopterus annectens
TCCGACATAGGCAGCCCTCCAGCACCATCCTCAGTCCTGGCACACCCTCAAGGTAAGTCAATCAACCTACCAATTGCCAAATGGAGTAGAATGTGTTGTTACTTGTATCTATGGTATGGATGTGAGCATGCAAGGGAACTGGGTGGATGAATGTTATGGCAGCATATAGTAGAAACCCATAGTCGCACCATGACATCTGTAACACATACTGGAGTCACCATAGTAGCCCGTACTACACATGGTGACAAAACCCACTGTAGGAAATGTGCTGGGCAACACGTGTGTCCCTATGACTCACACATGCCAGTCAGGGATGTTCACATACCCAACAACAGTATGAGCCAGCAGGACAGATGTAGACAAACCCAAACAGAGCCTGTGCTATGTCTTCTGAATGATGCCTATGGATAACCTCCCTCCAGGCCTACACAAACAAACTACAGCATGTCAGGCAGTGGGATGTGAGTTTTGAAGGGTAGGACATCAGACACTAATATGTAGGGCAACCAAAGCTAAGACCTGTAATACACTGATATGCCTTTAGTCAGTAGGATAGGTTAGAAGAGAGAATGAAATGGAGTACCTGACATACCAGTACAGTTATAGATAATGTATGAATGTGCCAGGTGTGTCCCCCCATCCTATGTAGATATGTAGAAACAGTAAGGTATGCCCCCAATCATGTGTAGAGATGTAGAAACAGTCAGGTGTGCCCCCAATCCTGTGTAGAAATGTAGTAACATGTATGAGTAGGTATAATACGAGTGGAGCACAGATGGCCAGAGATGGCCAAGATAGGAGGATAGGTTGCAGCATTTGCACAATATGCAGTTCTGTGTGTGTTAGGGTGGTGTGTGTTTCATAATGTGTGAGAGTGGTCAGTATGTATGCATGTTGAGGTAAGACCTGGTGGCCATAGCCCACTACTTCTGATAACAGAGACAAGCCCTCATGACTGGAGTGCCAAAGACAACCCCCACCAGTATAACACATTCTAGCAGTAAGCCATTGTAAATGTATGTTGGTAATATGTGTCACCAGCTGAAAGACTGACATGGCATGGCTGTTGGGCTAGATATACAAGCAGTACACAGGGAAAAGTACCCCAGACATACAGTATATATTGTGTCAATGTGAAATGGTGACACCCTTGGATTTGTACATATAGGTATGCATCACAGTAACAGAAACTGTTGTAGGGGATACCGGTGATGTCTGCCTGAATAACTGCAGATCATAAAGGATGTAGGACTGATGTATTGGGAATCAGCTGATGTACTTGCACATGCCAGCATAACTGTAATGCCCCATGTATATCTATGTGTCAAATGCAAGTAGTGTCCATAGCACACATGCATCCAGCCAATCAAACACCACCCACAAGCACCTCTCTGCAATATCCCTGCTGTGGGGAATGGGTACAGTATGACCCCACTGGTATATGGCAAAAGCAGAAGACTGGAGCATGCAGTGCAGGTGTCCTATGCAGGTGTGTCCCTAGCTGTAGGTAGCACCCTTCCAGCATCCACACCACCTGATCAAGACTGATAGAAGGTATTGGCATGAACAACTATCATATCTACCGTGTCACCCCAGGGGAATGTACTTTATGGTGGTCTGGGACTGTAAGACTGACTGAATGCAACGGCCTGCCACATCTGGCCTGTATCAACACCTAATGCCCTACAAGCACTTGCCAAAGGCCCTTGTCTTACAAGTGCTGCCAATGCATGTTATGTCACGGACACCCAAATAATAACATAACACACTTCATTTAAGCCATATGCAAGGCCATGGGGACAAACCACAGTAACATGTCCACCATGTCCCACTGCAAGAACTGTGGACCAACACTAACACACACCAGAGATGTGGTGATACCCTTAGAGAAAATATCAGAGAATGTATGCATAATGTATGGATGAGGTTAGAATAACAGAGGGGGGTGTGGGAGCATGGGCAGCATGGAATGTGCAGGGTCCAACATCAAGCTGTGTGCACACTATCTGTGGCTGCACACCTGTCCATACATAACAATAGGGTAAATGTTCTGAGCCGTGGCCCATGCCTCTCCATAACATGCGCAAATCTGTACAGCTGTGATGCATTGCCACAGCAAGATAACACCATACTGCCATGTTTATGGACGGACAAGTATGGGATCCTTTGCCAGCACTGTACTTAGGTGCTGAACTGGATACACAAACCCAGCAGCAAGTGTCTGCAGCTCCCCCTCCAGAATGGCATAACTTACCATGAATACGTAGGTGTCTGCCCACAATACCAGACACAGCTGCAGTCACCCTTGTTCCCCAAGTCATCACTGTGAGCAAGAATGTCCACCTGACAGTACATGAGGACAGAAAACATCACTGTGTATAATAGTACACGTCTGAATACTTCTGCTAACAGCAGTACCATGCAGCTGAAGCAGCACAGACACAATCACCTACAGTTCACACTGTCCCCTGCACAGTTTGTCCCCATATTGCCAAATGATTGACAGATACCCTGCAGAAACAGTATGCTACCTGTAGGTGTACAACACAAAGGTCTGCACTGCAGTACAAACTACCTGGAATCAATCCACACATTCAATACAGAAACGCATACTTGGCATGCTCACATACTTGAAGAAATGAAGGCAATGTCAGCCAACAACATACTGAAAGGTCATACTGGGCATGCTCACACACTTAAACAAATGAAGGCCATGTCTGCAAACAACAGTGGACCAGATATATCTGGCATTTGCAAATGTTAGTGCAGACACTCCTCAGTACGCAGCACTCATGCTTTGCACACATACTGGATAGGAATACAGGCATATATCCAAGGACAACACACTATAATAAGCCAAAAAGTAGATGTATACAGATGTGTGGAAGAGAGTGACTGTGACAAGGGGCCATCCATTATGAGACCTGTTCCACCCAGCACATGGCCAAATGGCAGCAACCACATGAGGTTCAGATGTCACTCACTGTAGACCTTAGCCACTGGCATCTGTCAGCATGACGGACTGTGTGGTGCAAGTGCTAGCTGTGCAACATGACTGCACAAAGAAGTAGTCATCTAGCAGCTGTATACATGTACCTGTGGCATATAACCCTGCATGTGCCTGCATGTGGTGTGTCAACCTCTAGATGAATAGGTTATTGCCAATGCACACACACTGCCCTCCCCATAGCTATACTATGACAAGCCTGCTTAGGTCATCCACTTTGAAATACACCCTTGTGAAAAGTGTAGGCCTGTAATCTCCACGATGATTCCTATAACTGCGTACTGCTCTAGTGTGATAAACTAGATAAGTAGGAGTTCTAATCCCAGACATGGCAACTGTGTGTGTGTGTGTGTGTCTCTGTCTGTGTAGAGAGCATTGCTTTTTAGGCAGGTCACACTCACTACAATTCAAATGCCCTACTTTGCCAAGGCTGCTGATGACATACACTGTGAAATACACCTTTTGGAAAGCTGTAGCCCAGTAATCTTCATGTCACATCCTATACCTGTGTACTGCTGTAGTGTAATAAACTAGTTAGGTAGGAGTTCTAATCCCAGACATGGCAAGTGTGTGTGTGTGTGTGTGTGTGTGTGTGTGTGTGTGTGTGTGTGTGTGTGTGTGTGTGTGTGTGTGTGTGTGTGTGTGTGTGCCACCGTCTGTTTAGAGAGTAATGCTATTTAGGCTAGTCACACTCATTACAATCCAAAATACCCTACTTTGTCAAGGCTGCTGATGCAATACACTGTGAAATACACCTTTCAGAAAGCTGTAGCCTAGTAATCTCTGTGGCGCATCCTATAACTGGGTACTGCTGTAGTGTGATGAACTAGTTAGGTAGGAGTTCTAATCCCAGACATGGCAACGGTGTGTGTGTGTGTGTGTGTGTGTGTGTGTGTGTGTGTGTGTGTGTGTGTGTGTGTGTGTGTGTGTGTGTGTGTGTGTGTGTGTGCCTGTGTTTGTGAGACTCTGTCTGTGTAGAGAGCAATGCTTCTTAGGCTAGTCACACTCACTACAATTCAATTGCCTTTCTTTGTCAAGGCTACTGATGTCATACACTGTGAAATACAGCTTTTGGAAAGGTGCAGCCAAGTAATTTCTGTGTCATGTCCTGTAACTGCATAATGCTGTAGTGTAATTAACTAGTTAGGTAGGAGCTCTAATTCCAGACATGGCAAGTGTGTGTGTGTGTGTGTGTGTGTGTGTGTGTGTGTGTGTGTGTGTGCGTGTGTGTGTGTGTGTGTGTGTGTGTGTGTGTGTGTGTGTGTGTGTGTGTGTGTGTGTTTCAATGTCAGTGTAGGGAGCAATGCATTTTAGCCTAGCCACATTCATTAAAATTCAAATGTCCTACTTTGGCAATCCTGCCGATGTCATTCATTGTGAAATAAAGCTTTGGGGAAGGAGTACTCCACTAATCCCCATGGTGCATCCTATAACAGTTGCATGCTGTAGTGTGATATAGAATGCTGGTAGGGATTCTATTCCCACACATGTCGGTTGTGTATGTTTTGTGTGTGTTTCAATGTCTGTGTAGGGATCAATGGATTTTAGCCTTGCCGCACTCACTAAAATTCAAATGCCCTACTTTGGCAATCCTGCTGATGTCATTCATTGTGAAATACAGCTTTGGGGAAGGAGTACTCCAGTAATACCCATGGTGTGTGCTATAACAGCTTCATGCTGAAGTGTGACATAGAACTCTGGTAGGGGTTCTTTTCTTACACATGTCAATTGTGGATGTTTTGTGTGCGTTTCAATGTCTGTGTAGGGAGTGATGCATTTTAGCCTAGCCACACTCACTACAATTCAGTTGTCCTACATTGGCAATCCTGCTGATGCCATCCAATGTGAAATACACCTTTGGGGTAGGAGTACTCCAGTAATCTTCATGTCACATCCTGAAACTGCATAGTGCTGTAGTGTAATAAACTAGTTTAGCTGGAGTTCTAATCCCAGACATGACAAGTGTGTGTGTGTCTGTGTTTGCAACTCATATCCTGTGTGGAGGTGGTTATGAGTGTGTAACAAATGGGCTCAATGAGGAATGGGATTTGCAAATTTCTTACATGGTAGCCCTAGTATGTATCACAATGTCCACTGCACAGGGATAACAGATGTGAAATAGCCGAGAGGCTGGGGTGGAAATCCATACCCATACATGTGACATCAAGGCCAGGCAAACAAAGTAAGCAACCATAGTACTACCCAGTAAACACTCTCAACCCAAGTGTCATACACACATACACTTGCCTAGGCAACAGCCGCTATGTTGGTAGTACCCTGCATATTGCCCACTGATAGTAACTATGGTGTGATTGCAGTGGGCTAGAGAGAACATGGTACCCTGTCAATCTGTCCAATAGACACATACATGCTGACAGTGCACCTTTCCCTTGTTCCCCACTGGAAACCTTCAACACCTGTGGTGCCATGAAATCTGACCCACAAAGGACATACCATGCCTGAAAACATGCCCTGTATGGACAGATGCCACTGACACCACAGAATGCCGGTATCATGCTATCAATGTAGGTGCAGGGTAAACCTGCTGTCCATTACCAGTTCCCACCACATGAGGCCAGGACTGGCACATCTGATGATAATCTGTGTACACAACATGGGCCAGACACCCCAGGTATAGTTCCCCATGTCAATGTACATGCATGTTCTTAGGTTCATAGGTTCATAGGTTCATAGGTTCATACTAGGCTATCTGCCCTAGGGCATTTATAAGCCAAGCCAGAGTGTGTATGGCTTTCGCCACCCATTTTAAATTAATTTTGCTATTCCCTTTTTCGATGTTAGTACACTGTGCCTCTGTCTAACAGTGACACAGAAGTGATACCCGGGGTAAACCTACGATCTCCCATCCACTCATCAAGATTCCTCTTGAAGAGAGTGAATGAGGGACTCTGCCTAACCTGGACTGGGATTTTATTCCAGAGTAAAGGGAGCCTCTGGGTTATGAATCTGTCCCTCCAGCATGTCCTATTTATTTCAGTGCTGAGGTTTAAGTCCCTCGAGCGCTAGCTCGATGGGATTTGGATTTTCTGAGGTGCAGCATGTCCATTAATTCTGGGTTGGACATGGCTTTATACGTCAGGCACAGATCGCCTCTGAGCAGGCGGTATGCCACTGAGTAGAGCTGGAGTTTCTTTAACCGGGCAGCATACGGCATCTGTTTGAGCCCCTTGATCCTCTTGGTGAGGTACTTTTGGGGTCTTTCCAGTTGCTGCAGGTGTCTGGTAAGGTACATCCCAAAAGGGGCATTGTACTCAATTATGGGCCTGATAAGGGATGAGTAAAGTGGCATGATGACCTCCCCTGATCTAGATGTGAATCCCTTTATGATTAGGTGGGGTATATAAAATGTTTTTCTAACCACTTTGGCCACGTGGTTGCCAAATGAGAGATTGCAATCACCTTGGGTCCCCAGGTCCCTAATTACTTCTTCTGTACTTAATAGATTACCACCTATGTGGTAATTTGTGGGCACTTTGTTTTTAGCAAAGGGGATGACTATACACTTTTTGGCATTTAGCTTGAGGCCATGGCTCTGGCACCAGTTGTCTGTTTCTATGAGGCCCTTTTGGAGGATGCTTGTGTCAGCTGGAGAGTCTATTATGGCGCCCAGTTTGCAGTCATCTGCGAACATGGTCAGCCACAGTCCTTCCATGTTGGCCTGTACCTCCGAGAAATATATACCGAACAAGAGAGGTCCCAAGACTGAGCCTTGTGGGATGCCACTTGTAACTGGTTTGGAGTCTGACATGGCTCCAGCTATTCTAACCATGTGGGTTCTGTCCTTGAGCCAGTTTGCAACCCATCCAGTGACATAGGGGTTTATATTTAAGCTGGTGAGCTTATCTATAATGCCCGAGTGGGGTATTGTATCGAAGGCTTTTGCGAGGTCCAGGTAGGCTGTGTGGACCACCTTCCCCTTGTCAATGGCCTTGGTGACTGTTTCAAAGAAATCGACCAGGCTTAAGAGGCAGGATCTGCCCTTAACAAAGCCGAACTGGGTAGGATCCAGTGTCTGTAGGTCCCCAATATCTTTATTTATAAGGTCCATGATGATCCTTTCCATAGCTTTGCAGACCAAGCTAGTGAGACTTATGGGGCGATAGTTTTCAGGATCCGTTGAGGCACCACCTTTGTGGAGAGGGACCACTGTTGGTGTACGCCACTCTTTGGGTACATATCCTGTAGTAAGGCTGAGATTGAACAGTAGTTTTAGGTTTGGGTTTAGCTCTTCTTGGAGTTCATGTAGGACGCAGCCCGGGACACCGTCTGGTCCCATTGATGCTGTGTTTCTTGCTTTGGAGAGGGCAGCTCTTACCTGAGCATCTGAGATGTCAGGGGGGCAGCACTCTGCTGGGATAGATATTAGCCCTTTTGGTGGGAGAAGTTTGCTGAACCTGTCAGCTAGGATGCTGGCAATGTCTGTGGGTTCAGTGTATTTTTTGTCATTTTGGACTAATTCTGAGCATATCTGGGAATTCCCACCCAGGTTCCTAACATAACTAAAGAAAGCCTTGTGATTATCCTTAGTGTCCTGTGCAATTTTTCTCTCGAAGCTGGCCTTAGACGATTTTATGAGTGCCCATAGTTTTTTGCTAATACTGATCAGAGATGCCTTCCCTTTTGGGATTTTGCTCTGTCATGTAGTAGCTTCCTCCTTCTATTGTATAGTTTGTTTATGGCTGGGGTCCACCAGACAGGATGTCTGCCTTTGGAGGATTGGGTCTTGGTTTTATTTGGGATTGCATGATCCATGCATTCCTGAAGGTGTTCATAGAATGCGTTTATAAAGGATTTTGTGGTCTGGGCCGTATTATCCACAGGCCTGGGGGCTTTGAAGGATTCCACCTCGGTTTTGAGGAGTGTGAAATTTGCTTTAGAGAAGTTTTTCACTGTGGTTTTATGGGCATGGGGTGGGGTCGGGATGTGAATATCCAGTGAGATTAGTTTATGGTCTGATCTTACCAGTGAGGGATACACTTCTGGTCTGGAGCATATAGTCCCCATGTTGGTGATGATCAGGTCCAGTATGTTTTCCCTTCTTGTGGGAGTGGTAACAAGTTTTTCCATAGCATTTGAGTTTATAAATTCTAGGAACCTTTGGGCTAGGGTGTTGGAGCTAGAGTAATGCTCCCAGTCTATGGTTGGGTAGATGAAGTCACCCAATATAATGGTGTTTGGAGAGATCTTCATATTTTCCAGTGTTCTCAGGAAGGCCGAGTGGGGTTCCTGGGTTTGGGAGGGTGGTCTGTAGCAGGCTATAAACTGGAAGGCAGTTTTACCCACTGTTAGTTGCACATGGATAGTCTCTGATGCTTCGTGCTGTGCCACCAACCTGGAGGTGTGGGTATCTTTGACGAATATTGATACTCTCCTCCTTTGTGGTTCGGTCCAAGTTTTGGGGCTGAAAAGCATGGTATGAGGTATAACCTGGTAGTGCTGGGGTGCTCTCGAGAGCCTTGAACCAGGTTTCTGTTACTGCACAGATATCGATGTTCTCCAAGCTAAGGAGAGTTTCGAAAAGTGCATCTTGAGGTTTAGACTTCTGGCGTTGAGTAGCATTACTCTTAGTTTCTTATCCATTGTGATACCTATGGAGGTGGGTTTGTCTTTTGAGCCTTGCCTAAAAAAGGCACTATGGGGGTAGCAAGAGCCTTTGCCAATATCCAAAAGCCCAGGGGTGACAGGTGCAAGCCGTCCCTAGCGAAGCATCGTGGCTTGTTGAGCATGTCATCCCAGGCTGACAGGCATTGGATCCCCTTTGAGTGACACCAATACTTAAGCCAGTTGTTGAAATTGATAATCTTGTCTTCATACTGTGGCATCATTCTTGGTGAGGGTAAGATGCTACTCAAGGTCAGGGTCATACCGGCCTGGGCTACATGCTCAGAAAGCTCCTCTATGTCTCTTTTCATGTAGTCCAGGGAGGTACGTCTCAGGTCATTCACACCAGCATGGACAATGACTGAGTCATATTTGTACTTGCCTTAGAGTGATCTGAGTGCTTGTGTTATGTGGCGGATCCTAGCGCCCGACAGGCAGCTCACCGTGACCTTCTCCTTGTTCAGCCTGGTGAGCGGGACGTCAGTGTGTCTGATGATAGAGTCACCTATTACAAGCGTATCAGGTGTGTTGTTTAGCCTTAAGGGCTGTGACTGTTTGGCACACTGGCTTTGTGAGATATGTGTTGCACGTGTTTTGTTTTGGGGTAGCGGTTGCTTGGGTGTCTGCTTTGGAGGTCTCTGCTGCTTAGGCAGATTTTTATTTAGAGCCTCCAAGTATGTTTTTGTGTATTAATGTGTTTGGTTTGCTGTCGTGGTAGGTCTATGTGAGACTGGAATTGTAGTGAGTGTGGTTTCCTTCTCCTCCTGACTGCTTACGCCAGTACTGAGTTGAGAGAGCTTAGCCTCCAGTTTGGCTATATGGTTGCATCTCTCACATGTGTTGGAATTTGTTGGGAGGAGGAGAGGGTTGTCTGTGTACATTAGGCAGTTGTAACATTGCCTCAAGATTCCCAGGTTTACCAGCTGGACCGGAGAGGAGATTGATAACTGACCTTTGGACATGCTAGAATAGTATTGGGAATTCCTTTATAATTGAAAAAAAGGGCCAATGGGGAACAAGTTACTCAAGGGGAGTTTGTGAGGGTGTAGTGCTTTTAATTTTTTAGTGCTGACTTATATAATTGCTTTAGTGAGCAAGTGCTAGGCTTTAGCGTAGTAATAGGGTGTTTATTATGAGAACTAGATCAGTTCCAAGGCTCAAACCCAAATAAGCGGCGCTGCTCGATGCCACGCTATGCACAAAATCACGCAAAGTCACGCTACAGCGGGTTTTATGCAGGTGGACTTGAAAGAGCTAGAAATTGGCCCAAAACAGCCAACAGACTACCAGATTCCTGCGCTGGGAACACTCCTCCAGGGACAGATAGGCTGCTCCAAGCTCCGCACTGCCACTGGTGAACAAAGAAGCCTCCCACTATCCAAGAAAGGAAATGACAACACAGGAACTTTCCAAAAGTCCAGAATACAGCAAAGCCTGTATTTGGACTACTCTAGGTCAGGAAAGACGGGAAACAAGGATAACTTTTTTTTTTTCTTTTTTGCAACAAACAGCAGGAAATTGCAATAAATATGTAACACAGGCTAGCGCACTTGAGTGCGTAGCCTCAACAAGTAAATGCAATAAACAGGACAAACTTTAAAAGTGCAAGTGCAAAAACAACTTTAGACAGTTTAAAACAGTTCAAGAAGCAGAAATATTTGCAGTTTAGCTAGATCGGACAGTCGCCCAGGTAGTAGCAGGAAAAAACACTTTTATCAGGTTAGCAGTCGCTCTTTTGGCCTCTCTGCTGCTAGCACCACTCTGCCGGACCAAAAGGAGCTTGGCTGAGTAGTAACAAGCGCAAAAACCTTGCAAAAGCGGGTTTTATACAGGGGGACTTGAAAGAGCTAGAAATTGGCCCAAAACGGCCAATAGACTACCAGATTCTTGTGCCGGGAACACTCCTCCAGGGATAGATAGGCTGCTCTAAGTTCCTCACTGCCACTGGTGAACAAAGAAACCTCCCTCTATCCAAGAAAGGAAATGGGCAACACAGGAACTTTCCAAAAGTCCAGAATGCAGCAAAGCCTGTATTTGGACTACTCTAGGTCAGGAAAGACGGGAAACAAGGATAATTTTTTTTTTTTGTTTTTCTTTTTTTCAACAAATAGCAGGAAAATGCAGTAAATATGTAACACAGGCTAACACACTTGAGTGTGTAGCCTCAACAGGTAAATGCAAAAAACAGGACAAACTTTAAATTACAAGTGCAAAAGTGCGCTAAAGCTGGCTTTAAAGCAGGGGGTTAGAAAGAGATAGGAAATGGCCCAAAACGGCCTATAAGCTACAGGTCACTGGGCTGGAACCACTCCTCAAGGGACAGATAGGCTGCTCAGAGCTCCCCACTCTCACTGGTGAACAAAGAAGCTTCCTCCTATCCAAATAAGGATATGGGCAACACAGGAACTATGACACAAAACGGCCCATAAGCTACAGGTCACTGGGCTGGAACCACTCCTCAAGGGACAGATAGGCTGCTCAGAGCTCCCCACTCTCACTGGTGAACAAAGAAGCTTCCTCCTATCCAAATAAGGATATGGGCAACACAGGAACTATGACACAGCCCAGAGATCAGCAATACCTGAAGACTGGACTATTCTAGTTCAGTAAAGGCGGGAAACAAGGATTTTTTTTTTTTTTTTTTTTGTTGAGGTGTACACATCCCAGACACCATCCATGTCATGGACTAAGGAACACATACATGGTAAGCAATGCACAGCATTGGCCACACACAATAGTCAACCAGGTGACTGGATGGTGAATACAATACCCACCTGTGTGGGCAAATCCAGAAACTACACCCCTGAGCCACAATGCAGACCATTGTCATGTGGGCTGATGCCAGGGTATACCCATCACCTGGCCTTGTATAGTTGCCTGGCACAGTCGACCACTACGTACCTGTGAAGCAATGCACCCATGCATGTCAGTACTGGTACCCTGTGCACGCGTGTGTGTGTGTGTGTGTGTGTGTGTGTGTGTGTGTGTGTGTGTTTGTTGTATGATCACATTTACACTCACTACAACCCCCATTGGCATACTGAAGCATGCTGTCCAATATCAGACACCTCCACATACCCTTTGCCCATATAACCTCTGTATGATCCCTGTGGTGCATGTGATATCTTCACAGTAATGTGTTGTGGCAATCTCACTAGTGATGAGTTGTATTCCTGGCCCTGCCATGTGTGTCAATGTGTGTTCATCCCCGTAAGAGTGCGTCTATGTTGATACTGGCACGTGTTCATGGAGACAGGCACATGTACTACACCTATCGTATAGCTACCATATCACTGTTGTAGGTGCCAATCATGCTCACATATATGTTTTGAGGGCACTTCAACATGTAACCTATGTGGCGCATCCAATAACAGCATAGAAATGTGATAGCACTACAAACTCATCAGTGGTTTGATAGCCTGTGCTGGTTATTTTATTTACTCTCCCACCCCTCCCTGACTTTACTTTGCTTCTGTCTGCCTCTCTCACTCCCTCTCTGGTGGATGTGGAGACTTACACCTGTTTTACTTAGACAGCAGCATGTGTATTGTAATTGATGCTCATGATCAGCTGATGGCCTCTGCATGAATTGCAGCCCTCCTCTAGCTGATTGCATGTGGAACAGCAGTGGTAACATTCCCATAGTCAATTGCATGGGAACACACTCCAATATCTAGGAGCATCATGTTGATGTTGGGCCTTTTCATAGACTGTGAGCAGGAACTAGAGCTATTGTTTGGCAAACAGCATCACAGATGGCTTGGGGATTTACCTCTAACAACATACACTTTGGAAAAAGGCCAACACACAGGAAGGGGATGTGCCTGACTTGACTACATACTGTAAGTGCTGTTATACTGCAATTGGAGTAATGTTGGTTTAACAGGGTGTGTGTGGATATGGCTGTCCTACATGTTTTAATACCTGTCATGTCATTGCTATGTTTATGAGAAACCCCCCATCTGTAGGGTCATCTGCAGACTGGGCAGGGTGTGGTACCTTTTGTTTCTTGTGTTAAACACAGAGCACCTATCAGTGACATGCAGGAGGTAGTGTGAGGATTGCAGTCTGTAGTTGGTGACAGCCGTGAGAGTTACTGACGTCATATCCCTCATAGGACATATGTTGCAACAAACCTTGTTACAACAGTAAATGTATGAGGTTATCACAGCAACATGTCAATATTGGCTCTGTGTTTTTGCCTCCAGCCACATCTCTATCAACCTTTGTACATACGTCATGCAGTAAGAGGTGCATATGTTCTGTACACCATATTTATTCACATCATATGTGATAACAAGCCAGTGAGATATCAGACTGCTACACATGTTATGTATAGTAGGAGTTGTATTTGATGACATAACCTGGACATTCTGTGATGCTGTGGTGGTGCAGTGGTTAGCGTTGCTGCCTCACAGCAACTGGTTCTCCTATTCGATTCTCAGTTGGAGCGCCTTCAGTGTGGAGTCTGCATGTCCTCCCCGTGGTTGAGTTATGTTAAAGACATGCAGGTAGGTGTTTGTATAAATGGATGTGCCTTCTTCGAAGGTTTGGCATTGGACTGGCAACTCGACACTATAAAAAATCCACTGTCAATCATTAGTCTAGAGATGTGGTGACTCCTAACCGGGAAAAGCCGAAAGACATTACTAACCTGAACATTCTGAGGTTGTGTGTACAGTACTGAGGTCTGTGTACTTATGGTGATTGTTGACAGTTTGTCTATTGTTAATATGTATCTTGGCTTCTGTACAGAAGGTGGTAGATGTCATTGCTCTTGGTCCTGTTCTATCTGATGTTACATGCTGCTCCAGTGTATGTTACCCTATTGGCTTACATGTTTGTAGGCCAAACACACACATGTCCCATACAACAGACAGGCATTGGAC
Organism: Protopterus annectens; assembly: GCF_019279795.1. NCBI lineage: Eukaryota > Metazoa > Chordata > Ceratodontiformes > Protopteridae > Protopterus > Protopterus annectens. The sequence continues at coordinate 1,070,564,586 of NC_056725.1, forward strand.
CAAACTGTGTAGTGGCCCAGTATATGTAGAGGTAGTGTGTGATTGGCACATATGAGAACGGTGTTGAACAGATAGTCCATATACTGTAATATTATGCTAGCTTACCATATGTGACTGTGGCTGTCTTCACATTGGTTGTGGTTATGCACTTTAACACAGGTGTCTGTTACTCTGTGCTGTGACATGCCTGTAGAGCCTGCTATATATGCAGGTGCATGTGTATTCCCCCATAGGAAATGTAGGCCAGTGTTGAACAAGTCTGCCTGTAGCCTGCACAGTGCTTTGTTACATGCTTAGCAGCTTAGTGTATTTATCCAGTGAGATGTCATGTCCAGATACTTGCCAGATGTACTGCTGCCGAGCCATCATAACAGTCATGTATGTCAGACAAAGCAGTGGGATGCTGTACAGATGTATGTCAATAACTAGTGGGTAGTATGTGGCCATGGCATCTCTGTACCATTGGTTATTATGTGTCAGGACAGACAGGGGTGTGTGAATGCATAACCTATGGGGCAAATTCATACCAGTAGTTACATGTTATACCCATGTGCATGGCTGTTAACATCCACATTGTCAGGCTTGGTCCACATGAATCATACTAAGGGGTTCTATGTATACCTCTGTACTGTCCAGAGTGTATCAGACTGCCCACATATATTGGCCATATCTCTGCTGTAGTCCACAGGAGCATTACTGCTCTAGCAGTGGTACTGTATTATGATGTCCGTAGGATGTCTGTCAGTAGCCATTGATGCACATGTTAAAAGCAGATGTGACCTCCCACACACACCATGTCTGTGAAGACAATCCCTATTACAGTAGCAATAGTCTACAAATATACCTGTAATACATACTTGACATCCCCTTGCACTACAAAGTTGGAACTATTGGGGCTGAGGCAGGACTCTACTCCATGTTCAGGACATATGGTGAAAGTATATGTGTATCTAATTATCCGTATATCTATATAGATATATACACATATACATATCGACATACATAGATGGATATGTATATGTACACACACACACACACACACATATATATATATATATATATATATATATATATATATATATATATATATATATATATACACACACATAAACACTCAGATATATATATATATATATATATATATATATATATATATATATATATATATATATACACAGAGCAATATATGTCTACACATATACAGATAGAGATACATATGCACATATACGTATGGATATCTACATATATATTGACAGTAGTAGGTATATCAGAATAGATATGTATGCACATATAGTTGTACATATCTCCATATATACCAACATAACTAGGCATAACTGTACACATAAGATGTGCATACATATATAGCGATATATACTTTTATATATATATATATATATATATATATATATATATATATATATATATATATATACACACATATGAAGAGATGTACACATGGCCATATGAAGGTTGCACTATACAGATGTGTATACAGACATATGTATGAGTATACATGTGTATTTACATGTAGACATATATAGACCTACTATATGTATATAGCCATATTGCTGTTATGTGTAAACCTCACGGTTGTGTATACCCTCCCAGATATATCTCATCATATGTATCTGCTATGTGTACAGTATGATAAAACAGCATATGTGATCCAACAGTCATATTAATAACAAGGACTACACAATTTAGGAAGTAAAGGCAATTGTTCAGTACTACTCAATTTATGTACTGACAGCTATATAGGTAAAACAACAGCTATCTTCACAGTGGTCATGGCGTAGTGGGTAAGTGTTGTGACCTTACTGTACAGGGTCCTGGGTTCAAGACCTGGAAGGGTTGTTCATTTTATTGCTGGGCAGAACCAGGGCTGTTGGATACAGAGTTGTTATGGCAGTTTTGAGCAGCTTTAAGCTCATTTGCATGGGTTTGTGTGAAGCTAAGCAGTGCTAAGCTATGGGTAAACGTATGGGCACTTACACAGTGTAGGCTTCACTTACCAGTGCGCAAATCAGCTCAGCTGTTATATTACAGCAATGTTGACACTTGCTAAGCATGGCTTAGCCCTGTTAACAAGGTCAAACCACCCAGCCTGATAACAGAGCAGGGTAATGACATCTGTAATTAGTGTATGTAATGCCATGTGCAATACGTGCACCTATTTGCTGGCATTACAGTAGCAAGGGGTGTGAGTGTCATGTGTGGGACACAGATGTATATGAGGCTTGTACAGCACTGTTATCAGAGTGAATGTGTTACATACAGTGGTAGTAGCCCAGGGTACATGCTGTTACACTGGCATGTAGTGTATCATGGCAGTACTACTGTTGACAGTGCTTACCCAGGCAAGAGCAGAGTGCTAAATGCAGTACTGACAACAGGCACATCTGCAGGCATAGCTGGACTCTAAGGCCTCCCTTTTGTATCCGTGGTGTGTGAGCTATGTCACAGTATACACCCCTTACTGGGTAATGATCCATCATGTGGAATGTAACTGTAGACTACCGTCTGTACAGCACGTTACTGAGTGCTTCTGACATGTAGTTATGGCATACATATTGTTGTCAGATGCCTATCTGTCAACACACTCATGCTACTGCATAGCTACTTGCCAAGCTGATGACTGTCAGTCCCTGTACAGCTGTGCAGGTGGCAGGTATCCAGCTGGGATATGTACAGGCAACCTAAGCTTTATTAACACTGACATGTCTGCCCAGCTGTGTAAGAAGTGGCACATATAGGAGATGTCACCCTGTACGCACCACATGCCACAGCTACCTCCACTACACTACCACAGGCAACCGAACATGCTTGGGTACAGGTCACCATCACAGATAATAACCAAGTGTTGTAATGCATGTTGCGTACTTGTCAACTTGATTACCTCAGTGGCCATGTGCAGGAGGCACCTGGAGGATTGGCTGATTCATGTCATTCACACCCTGAGGGTCACGACAGTATTGTCTGTCAATAGATGCCCGCTGCCACCTGGCTGGTGGCAGGATAACACTGTGCACACAACCCCTACACAACCTATCTCCCCTTGGACAGTAGCTTGGTACACAGCTATGACCACCTGTAGTGATGCACCCCTGTACTGACATATGTGTACATGTTCATGGCTGAGTATAGCAGTGTTTGTTTGTTAGCACACCTGTACTTGGGAATTCCATGAGGGCCTTCACAATCAATGCAACACCCATTGCCATAGTCAGTTGTGGCTGCTGCTGTATGGGACATTACATGTACCCTGTTAAGCTCCCCCCATACCGGCTACATGAGCCTTGCAGTACCAGCACAACAGTGCTTTACAAATGAGGTTATAGGCATGCGATACCCATTGTGTTCTGGCATGTGTGTTTAGGTGTGCATTTTCCGTATATCTGCAGGGGACAGCATTCCGAGACCACATACTCCTATTACAATACCCATTGCCACACAGTAGTATAGATAGTGTTGTTGCTGCCCATAGCTGAGGTATGACAATGCAACACCCTACTCTGCATGTGGCATGTGCATGAGATGCATATCCCTGTAGTACCACTGTTGGGGTATACTATGGGTTGTATTGCAGTCGTGGCCAATTGTGTGATTGTGGGTATGGCAGAGTGTCATCATGGGTTTCAGGGAGTACAATATCCACTGGGGGATGTGGGTGCTGTGTACACTGTCATTACACCAAGGTACACCCGGTATATGTCCCATCTACCACGTTATGGTTACCACTGTCACCATCAACCATATAGGTAACTGTTACCACAATCCAAAGCAGTTATGCATGTGATGTGTGCAGCCTATCTGTAACACATTGGACACATGGCCAGGTTAGTTAGCAGCGATAGGCCCTGGTATCTCGTATGTGTGCCTGGCTGTTATATGTCTGTAAATGTGTATATGACAGTATGTCACATTACATATTGTCCAAATACACCCATCATATCCCCCATTAGCATACTGTACATGTCTGGGGATTTTCTGCATGTAGCATGTAACCTGGGACATACCTCACACTAAATGCTGTGTGTTGTGTGCAATGTAAGCCACACACTTCAGTATCACTACATAGCTAGGTAGGGGGTCTACTCCCAGTGTTGCCAAGTAACAGTGTCCATGTATGTGGATGGGTCTACATCAGGTTGCAGTGTATACACACCTAAGCGAGTCACCCATCCATGTGGCGCAGGCAATAACCGGTTTTGTAACCTGTGACATGTATTCGACTGTACCCCAGATATGTCACAACCATGTTGTCACCACAGTGACATACTCATTGTGGAATATGACTGCAAACCATCCTCGTGCTGACACATGTACACCTACAACAGAAATGGATAACATTATAGAGACCACATCCAACCAGTGTTACTAACAGCTATAAGGCATCATTGCTGGACAGCTGCACTACCTGCCATATATGCATTACACTCTACTCCCTACAACATGTTATATTGCAATACTGTGTTACACTGTAGTGCAGTCACCATGTGCATCAGAACCGCATCAGCCTGTCCCTGCATTGATGGTATGGTTAACAGGGATGTGGCACAGGTATCATCATATGCACAGGGCATCCTAGTGCGGACACATGTACATCTACAACACAAATGGATAACACTATAGAGACAACATCCAACCAGTGTTACAAACAGCTATAAGCCATCATTGCTGGATGGCTACACTATCTGCCATATATGCATTACACTCTACTCCCTGCAACATGTTACACTGCAGTACTGTGGTATACTGTTGTACAGTCACCATGTGCATCAGAACCATATCAGCCTGTCTCTGCATTGATGGTATGGTTGACAGGGATGTGGGACAGGTATCATCATATGCACAGGGAATCCTAGTGTGGACACATGTACATCTACAACACAAATGGATAACACTATAGAGACAACATCCAACCAGTGTTACAAACAGCTATAAGCCATCATTGCTGGATGGCTACACTATCTGCCATATATGCATTACACTCTACTCCCTACAACATGTTACGCTGCAGTACTGTGATATACTGTTGTACAGTCACCATGTGCATCAGAACCATATCAGCCAGTCTCTGCATTGATGGTATGGTTGACAGGAATGTGGGACAGGTATCATCATATGCACAGGGAATCCTAGTGTGGACACATGTACATCTACAACACAAATGGATAACACTATACAGACAACATCCAACCAGTGTTACAAACAACTATAAGTCATCATTGCTGGATGGCTGCACTATCTGCCATATATGCATTACACTCTACTCCCTACAACATGTTACACTGCAGTACTGTGGTATACTGTTGTACAGTTACCGTGTGCATCAGAACCATATCAGTCTGTTCCTGAATTTATGATATGGGTGACAGGGATATGGCACAGGTATCATCATATGCATAGGGTGTGATGTTGGTTTGTCAGAGGCCAAGGGTAGGCCATACATTTGACACCATGTGTGTGGGTGAGAGGTGTACTGTGGAGAGCTGGGTGAGGTGATGTGGTATGTGTAGGTATGGGGTTGCCTTAGGTGTGTTTGCATAGTATGTGGGTATGCATGCACACAGTTCTGCCATGTGGTTGTCCTACACAGGTGTTTATGGACAGCTGCAGCCCATACCTGTCAGGGTGTGCAGTTCATTGACTCTGGCCATGGACACGTGGACTGTGCCTGCCAGGGATTCCATGGGCACGTCCAGGTACAGGCCTTGATGTGCTACGCTCATCTGCTGAAGACAATTGTCTGCTGGTACCAGGTCCCTCCTGGGATTGGCCAGGACCACGTGCACATGGCCTGCTGTGGTGTAGTGTGGACAGCACCCCCCACACTCCCAGGGCTGCTACTGCCACCACAGGAGCCCCTTGGTGTCCTAGGATGTCCACGTTGACTGCCAGCTGTCGGTGTTGCTGGCCCATGTCCACGCTGGCATCGCCACATCCCCACCACACACTGAAGCATGGACACACTATGACCAATGAGGGCCATCATCTCATCATGCCATCTATCTGTGAGCTTGGTATAAGCATGGATGATACCCAACAGTTCACGGAGGTTGTCACTTACAGATGCAAGAGTAGCCCTCTGCAGCCTCAGGTCCTGTCTGGTGTAATGTTCAATACATGCCTGCACCACCATGACCGCCTGAAACATGCACCTGCTGGTACCAGCTATGTCGCCTATGCCAGGGGCATGATGTTCAGTGGCCCTTCCACGAGCACCCTGGGACATCCGCCTATGTGGTGCCCTGCCAGACATCTGGCTATGCCTGCTGCGACCGGTCACAGTAGGCATGGTTACCACACTAACCTGTGCACTGCCACCAAACGCCAGCTGTTCCTCCAATATGGCCACTGGTGATGGGGTATGTGTAGGCACTGAAACTGTGTGTGGGGTTGGGGTGGCTAAAAGGGGAATGTCAAATGTTGGTGCAGTGTCGGCCCCTGACAACTCATCCTGTGCCTCAACAGTACTATCATCATCTTCAGTGTCTGTATGGACACCAAGATCAGACTGCATGCAGGAGAGACCCTGACTCACCTCACAACTGCTGGGGGAAAACAATAAATGCACTTTAAAACCTGTACAGCATTGCTTAACAATACACACACACACACACACACACACACACACGCACACACACGCACACACACGCACACACACGCACACACACACACACACACACACACACACACACACACACACACACACACACACACCTCCGTAATACCTACCTGTCCATGGCTTTACAGACAGTCCCATTTATATGTCCATTTGTTACCCCGTCCTGCATCACACTTGTTAACATACACACATTGATACCACGCATTAACATCTCAGTCCTCTAAATGCCCAAACAAGTGGCCACAACACAAGGCCTGTTACTCCATTACCTGCCTGACCTGAGTGTAGTGGTTTTATATGGCCTCACTGTTGTCATTCGGTATGTACTCTCTCTACGTCCAGACATGATGTGCATGACCCCTATATATGTGGGCTACTATGCTATATCCATAATATCTCGCACTGGTGTATCATGTGTATGTAATGCTAAGTACATGCCAGATATGCTGCTCCTTCTACCTATCATGTGACAACTGTAATATTTGGATACACTCCCTGGTGTTGACTAGTATTTCCCCAATGCATCTGTAATGTTGTATTTGTTGGTTGTAGGTGACCTTGCCGCTGACTACAATATTAAGGGTGTACCTGGTGTCTACCTTCCCTCTGGATGCCTGTTCCATGCTACAAACCATATTATACTATTTGCTGTCCTGTGATTACACACATGACAGGTATTCCTGGTGTGTAATGTGGCAGTCCATGTCCATGTACTGCATGGTCCCAAAGGGAGGTACAGCCGTATGAACACTCCACAATCACACATGTGCATACATTGCCACCCACACAAACAAACACATGCACACATGCATCCTACATGCATCTACTTCCCTCAACTTTACCAGAGTGATCCTGCAGACAAACTAACTAAACACCAGGATGCACGCACAGACACACACACACACACACACACACACACACACACACACACACACACACACACACACACACACACACACACACACACACACACACACACACACACACACACACACACATACAGGTGAGGTTGCACAATGATAGTACACACAGTCCTCCTATTACCCATCTGTCAACATGCAGAATATATTGTACAGAACAGCATGTAGTTCAGCTATAGCCAATCCATGCTAGCAACAGTATACATGTGTATGATGCATGTTCTGTTTCACTAGGTGATGCCCCTTCTCCTGGATACCACTGCACCCATATACACAGTATTGCTGTGCACCTGTTCTGCACCCTGCCGTATACTGTGCACCACAACTCGTAGGTGTACAACCCATTGCAGAATGTGTAGTACTGTGTCAGTTATGTCAGCTTTACTTCTCACAGCCCCTATGATTTTCAGCAACACCTACCCAAGATGGTATGTGGACAGTTTCATTGGTGAATGCCTAATGCCTGATTTACAGCTGTCAACATCAACAGACCATGTATGACCACTCCAATAATCGTACACTGACAACCATCAGAGCAAACCGTGGCTATGGGGGGTATACACACCTTTATTGATTTGATACACACATCCTTGATCTTACATGGGTCCACATCACCACATATCGTAGCAGTACATGAGCCTGATATGTGACATATGTCCTGTATTTCACATGCAGTGTCTACAGATTGTGTTAGGTGTGCAGCTGCTGACCACAATGCATACACACCATGTGGGCATATGTGTACACACCCTTATCATGATGGTTTATCGCACCTCTTGTTGTATGTACTACAGCAGTCATTACTCATGGCAGGGGTATACCAGCGGGGGCCATCTGCATTTGCCAGTGTATATTCAGTCTGCCCTATACTTGTCCCTCTATTCTGCATGATTGCAAGGTCTGCTCATGTGCACATCCCATGGTGTTCACACACTGCCATCACTATTGCTGTGTGGGTAGGGTTATGGCTGCCACAATTCCTGAACCTGACAATGTGCAGATGGAGCCATTCCTAGCATCCTTATAATCCCTGCTGCAGTGCACTGGTGTGTCCTGCTGAACCCCCCCTTCAGCCTTTATGCAGATGCATGACAAGTAAGCCCTACACATGTGTGTCACTTTGCAGTGTCCCATACACTGAACACCACATGTTGCAGCCTAGACCCAGCTGATAATGTGGAATACTGAAATGATTTATGCCATAGTGTATCTCTGCAGCAGTTGCCATTGTCCTACAGGTGTATACACTGGTGTTGCACTGTATATAGGTGTTGTTCTGAACATGTCCCTACTGTAGGCCATGTCTACCACCAGCATGTTACTCCCTGTGGACACATTCTGCAATGACAGGATGTTAGATATCATGCAGGTGTCTGACATACCCTTCCAATACCCCATCATGGTCACCCCTGTGAGACCATGCATTTCACAGCAACAATACATGCACATGTACAGCATGCATTCAGGGTAGGTGTGTTAAATTTGTGCATGGAATATACCATCACCATTACATGCCCGGTGTGTTGGCAAGCATCTACATAAAACATACTCACTAGCTACAGGCAGCTGCCTTGGTGGTATACTGGTGGGACCTACATAAGAGGGTGAGAGATGCAGTGTCACTGGCCACACCTATGGCAGTGCTACAGGGTAGGTGCAGTATTACAATACATCAATGGTACATTCCCACGATACTACCACATCTGGACATCTGTTTATCACTACAATGCAGCAACACAATATATCTATGACATGTCAGACATGCATGATATACCTGTACAATGTGGATGTATATACAACAGTGGTCTACTTATGTGTCCTGTATCCTTACCTGCATGCTCCTCAGCCAGTGTGTGGGTGACACCCACCTCCACGAAGGTGTCCAGCGGTTGATGGCTGGCCAGACGGGCAGGTGCCACAAGGCTTGGCAGGAGCTACTCCACACGTGTCAGGGGAGCATGGATGGCATGTCCCCACCTTGTGGTGAAGTGATCCCCCAGCACTCTGACAGGCATTGCAAAGCAGGTCAGTACAATGATGCAAGACCTGCTCATAACTGTGATTGTGCAGTCCAACATCATTGACCCTGTGGACTAAGTCATTCCACAGGGTGGTCCATTCCTGCTGCTCATGTGCAGCCCTGCCAAACAGCACTGGGTAGTGCTGGATCAAGTGTGATATCACCACATCATTCTCTGCGTGTGAATAGGTGGGCAACCATGCATGTGACATCTTGGCTGAAAGACATAAAGATGGTAACAGGTCTGAGCAACTCATACAGCAAGGTTACCACAGTTCATAATACACATCTCTGTCACCCACCCCCCACCATATCAGCTTCAACAAAATGTGCACACAACTCATTAGGTATGGCTACAGCTTACCTACCAGTGGGACAGATATTGTATTGTACCACACTTTCTGTTATATGATTGTAGCCATGTCCCCTGTGTGGACACTATCATTGCTGGCCTGTTACAGACTATTCACCTGCATGCCATTGTCAGGGCCACTATGGTTCCATATATGCCAGTGGTATGGCTGCTCTGATATTTCTGCATATCTGACAGTCTGTGTTATTGGGGATATCTATGCATGCTGTTGGACATGTACCGGGATTGTGTAGACTATTACTACCAACATATGTTCTATAACAGTGACACAATAATATGTATATGTTCTATTGGCCAGAAGAACCACCTCTCCAAACCCACCTGCCCATGATACCTGGCCACATCACATGTGTGTCCCAAACTGGGGGCCCCTCATGTACTGGTCCAGCAATACCATCAGGTGGAACTAACCCAGAGGATGTTGTCCCCTCCCTCAGGATGCATACAGACATATTCCTGTCCCTTGAGGTCATGTCTAGGATCTGTTCCATACCGGACTCCACAGACACATGTGGGATGTGCTACATCAGTCTGAGGTACCCAGTACACATTTTCAGGCCCAACATGCTCATCCTGCTCAGCCTCCAGACCAGGCACCTTCAGGACATGGACTGCTGTGAGTAGCAGTGGGTAGGAGGCTTATTCCCATGTGCCCATATTGGAACCCATGGGGCATCCCCATCACAGACCACACACACCATCCAGGGTGTTTACCCACCACATGTGTCACATACCACCCCTGTAGACTGTCCTCTATATCAACCAACCCTGACCACCTCCACAAGTGTACCTGCCATACTTCCCCATATTCCCACTGCATACTTCACAGATGGGAGCAATGTGGTCCCAACAAGGGACTAACATGTGACATACCCATCCATGTTGCACACATTGCCAGCTGTGGATATCTGTGTGTGTTGCTGTGTGTGCTGGTGCCTCGCACATAACATGCATCACTGTGGTAGTAATATAGGGGACATGTCTTTACATACATATATGTTTGTGTGTGTGTGTGTGTGTGTGTGTGTGTGTGTGTGTGTGTGTGTGTGTGTGTGTGTGTGTGTGTGTGTGTGTGTGTGTGTGTGTGTGTGTGTGTGTGTGTGTGTGTGTGTGTGTGTGTGTGTGTGTGTGTGTGTGTGTGTGTGTGTGTGTTCGTATATATGTAGACATGTGCATATAGGTACATATCTATATATGTGTAGATATATGTGATGTTGTATATATGTGCACATATAAATGTCTACACATGGGTATCTCTATATTTGTGGACATACATACTGGTATATATATATATATATATATATATATATATATATATATATACTATATATGTGACATATGTACACATATGCATACTTATATGTGGGGTACATTCAGACATCAGCTCCACAATCTTACAATACCTTCCTGCACAGCTGCACTGTTCTGCCTTGCTACACATAGACAGGTGCCACATATGGACACAGCCTGAAATTAGGTATATGTAGGACCCGATTGCAGGTAACCTTATTACACACCTATGGCATTCTGGCATGCTGCATTACAGATTAACCTGAGTATCCTTCCAGTGCTGGGCCATGGGTCCCATGTGTCCATCATAATGGCATTAATCCCACCACCAGCTATTGGCCACATAATATACATACTTCCCATTACACAACACACACTATGATGTCTTACATCTTGTCAGTCAGTGCTAACCTGCACAGTTGATGGCTATGGCCCTCTACCTACAGGGACAGACACTATTGTCCATAGCAATTGTTCAGTTGAACATCATCACAACAACACCTGATGGCACATATAAATCATTCCACATCATCTATCCCATTATTATGGACCAAGTATTACATTCTATTACATGTATATATACTTCACATACCTGTTGTGGGAATGATGTCTTGATGAATGAATGCTGAATAAATGCCTTTGCCTTAGGCTTTTTTTTTTTCTTTATTTCTCTTTTTCTTTTTCTTTTTCTCTTTCTCTCTCTCTCTCTCTGTCTCGCTCCAGTAAATGCAATGAGCTGCTTTGAATAGATTGCAGCCAGGCTTTAGTAGGTGATGCACATGATCAGGTGATGGCCTCTGCACCAGTCAATGTTCTCTACTTGCTAACTGCATGCAGCTTGCTGTGTAGTACTTCCAATTACCACTGTCATGGCAACCGCCTACTATAAATCCCTACATCATGTGGGCAAGGTCCCTTTACCTTTCCTGTGTGATGGACATCCTTCCTGTGTGTGGGCATCAGTGTTACAGACAGCAGGTAGAAATACCTCTTACATGAGAACCTGCACACTCTGGCCAGCTACATATTTGTAGGAGGTTCCAGAACTACAGAGAGTATGAGTAGAGTTGTGTTATGCTTTGTATAGTACTGGTGTTACAGGATTTGTGTGTATGTACTAGTTTACTTTGGAATGCAGTCTGTCTGCATAGCTCTCAACTGTGGGTCTATCCTCTTGATGGCCAGAGATGTGCCCATCATGTTTTGTCTGTCCACCATAAAGGTCCTGTGTCAGATATTTCACCGGCAGTGTGTGTTGAGTACTATCAGTACATGGCTACATCCATTTATGTTTCTAACCTCAAATCCCTGACTAAGGGTATGTTGCAGACAATTCTGTAACACCAGTGACTTGCTTAGTGTATGGCAACAGCTTTCCACATATGGGCCTGTGTTCCAGCCTCTGTCCTTCACCTATATACCAGGCTTTGCACATATGACATGCTGTCAGGGGGTTTTATGTAGTGGGTTGTGAGTACTTCTTGCTGCCATTCCTGCCACCAGTCCACTGCTGTTGTATCTCCCACACATACGGTATGGCTGGGGCCATATATGTGTGGGCTTCATCTACACAATACATGTGTGCCCTTATGCACTCCAGAGGCCAGTGTATGTAAACGTGGTATATGGCCCTGTATTATTGAGTCTAGGGGGGTGCACCATAAATAACCTAGGCTGATACAAAAAGTGGGGGTATCAAGGGTGAGCTGCCTTAAGATATCTGGATGTACAGTACCTTACAATTCACCTATATTTAACTTAGTTACATAAATTGGGTTAATGCAGGCCTACTGCCTCCTGCCATTCAGACTGTTCTGTTTGTCAGTGTGCTTGTGATGGTGTCGGTTATGTAATGTTATGTAACAGTTACATCCCATTGTGTCAAGTGAAGTCTTTACCACCTAGTGTTTGTGTACAGAGTGTATATAGAGGCTGCTGAACTATACACCTGCATTACTTACTGTTGATTGTTTGGTATCATGTGGTCCAGTCTGTCTTTACTATTGCACTATTTGAAGGGCTTGCATCAGGCAGCAACATTTGTGAACCTTTCCAGACTACTGTATTAGTATAACTGCTTCACATTTGCATTATCCTGTTTATATGGATGTCAGTGTCTGAATAGCTATATGACATGGCATATAAAACTGTAATAGTACACAAATAAAGGTTTTCCTTTTATGCAAACCTGTGTGTGGCATTATATCCTATGACCTCTCTGTGGGTATATGTTGCAGGTAATGATTGTCATTTGTAGGGGTGGATCATACAGTGTCCAGTTGTTAAGGTGTTAACTGTAGGCATAGCGGCTGTTCCATATTGTGTGCACCTTCTACATATGTATCTTACTGTACATATCTCTGAGTGTGTATGTGTAGTCACATATATATCCATATATATATATGTATATATATATATATATATATATATATATATATATATATATATATATTTATATATATATATATATATATATATATATATATATATATATATATATATATATATCTGTATCTGCATATCTGCATCTATGTGTCTGTGCATATGTATCCTGGGGATGTTGATAGCTTCCACATTGCATATTTCCTATGGGAGCCAGACTGTACTGCATGATATGTTACCAATACCAGCCTAACATCATAAGGTGGGATGTAGTACTCTTAACATCTTGTGCCCATGTCGTGTCAGGTCCTGGTTATGGGATCTGCAGAACTTGGGTAGTGTATTGCAGGGCAGACATGTTTGGCTGTGAGGGGGTATGCCTATTCGTACAAGACGTATATTGTTTGGGGCCTTTCACCCCCATTAACAGTGCATATGGACATATATGTTTTAGTTATTTTCCCATTATCTACAGATGTATGTCCATATATACCTATATATATATATATATATATATATATATATATATATATATATATGTATGCATCTGCTTACATAAATATAACTATGTCCGTATATACCCTACATATATATATATATATATATATATATATGTGTGTGTGTGTGTGTGTGTGTGTGTGTGTGTGTGTGTGTATATATATGTGTGTGTGTGTGTATATATATATATATATATATATATATGTATATCTGCTTACATATATGTAACTTGCTGTATATATTTAGACATATAGATATAGACATATATTGATGTCATCATCATATGTGAGTTAGTAATAGTCAACACATTCCAGGGTTAGGTATAACAGCATGCCTAGATATTCCCATTAACTCAGACACCAGATACAGAACAAGTGAATAGCCAACAGAACGCATGCATATGTGGGACCACAGTGGTAATAAGAACAGCATGCAGGTACATTGATGGCCCCATGACACCAATGTTGTATTAATTCAAAATAGCACATGCATGGGAACCATTAAAATATTTATCAAACAACTGGACATAATCAGAACATAGGTGTCATTACATACCAATTGGAGTGGGTATATTGATTATTTTTGGAGATATGGGGTGGGAGACAAAGATGTCAATTAACAATTAGTATATTCCTGTAGTCTGCATTACTTTCCTAGTCAGTGCTTTTATCTGTGCCTTACAAGTCTTACTACACTACCCTATAGCCTTAGTTTGGACAGTGATATGGCTGTAATCATCATTACACATGAAATGGTTTTACCTGCAGTATACACCTCTTACCTGGTATACCTGTGGAGGGACTGTTTGCTAACATTAACTAATTGTTTCTACACATACTCCCAGATTCTGGGTTGATGTTGTGCACATAGCTATGCAACTCTTTCTGCGCAGAATCTGACCGTGTGTTGATCACATGCAGGTGTGCCGGGACATATCTAGAATATTGCCCTTTTCCACATTTAGTGACCTGTTACATACATATACATGCTTTCTTACACAGTTATATTATGTAGCACAGTGTGGGTGACAGTGATCAGTAATACTTTATTACTCAGAGATACTGCAACACTCTCAGTTTGCTACAATACCAGAGTGAACAGTACCAGTACAGGTTATAATTGTCTGTATTTCTCAGCACAGTGTTCATATCTGACGTACCTGTGGGAGCAATGTTTGTTAGCACTACCTGACTGTTGCCACACAAAGTACCAGATTACACATTAGTATTATGCACATACATCTCACTCTGTTACTGTATACACTCTGGTCATAGCTTGACAACATGGGAGTGTAGATAGGACATACATGAAATATCACGCTCCTAACAGTTTCGGGAGTTGCTACAGTGACAGGTTTGTTCTCATAGGTGTTTGACAATCACTTGTATTCCCTGTTTGTTGGCTAAACATCTGGGATCACCTCACAGACATACCAGAGGGACAGGGGGACAGGCAGCAAATATGGGCCCATATACTGGACATTCTGGCCTCATCTGTACAGTTGTGGGTTATGATTCTGTATGCAGCCTACATCCACTCCCAGGATTCAGACCATGGCTGTGTCTGCTACAATTTAAACACTATCCATCACAGTTGTGTCTGATATATAGATATTGCTGTAAATCTCCTATCTGCTTTCTGTCTTATTAATCCCCTGTGCTTTTGCATTCTGACCTTGTATTACAACACTCTTATACAGATTTCCTAGACAGTTATATGTTGTAGGACAGTGTGGGCGACAGTGATGTGTGATACCTCATTATTCAGAGCAACTGCATCAGTCGCACTGCCATACAATATCAATGTAAACAGTACCAGTACTTGGTATCATTCTTGTATGTCTGGGCACACTGTTGGTATCTGACAGACCTGTGGGAGAAATGTTTATTAGCACTACCTGAATGTTCACACACACAGTACCAGATTCCACATTACTGTTATGCACATACATCTCACTCTGTTACTGTACACACTCTGACCACAGCTTGACAAGTTGGGGTGTAAATGGGAAGTTCGTGGGTTCTTAGTCTTATAAGGTATTGGGGAGTTGCTAGTGTGCCAGCTTTGTTCTCATAGATGTGTGTCACTCAGTTGTATTTCCTGTTTGCTGCCTATATGTCTGGGGTCATCCCACTGATTTCCAAGGGGGACCGGTTGATAGGCAACAGATATGGGCCACTTTACTGGACATTCTGGACATATCAGTACAGTTGTGGAATATGACTCTATATGCAGAGTACTACCACTGGCAGGATTCGAACCATGGCTATGTGTGCTAAAAAAAACAACAGTTCACATCTCAGTTGCATGCACGATTTGGGTTTTGTTGTCTGCATTTTCCCTGTTTACTGTCTATTTGTCTCTCAGTTGTACTACATGGCCTCTGGGGATTACACCTGTCATATACAGGCATTCCTTCACATTCAATTTATGGTGCATGGTGTGGGTAACAGTGCTTAATACAACAGTATTATTACATGATTGCAAATCTACATTACCATATGATACCAGAGTATACACATGCAGTCCGGCAGTTAGACCTTTATTGTCAGGCTATTACACTTTTATTGACATACAAACAATATGAGACTCTTCCTGCCATATTCTCTAGTATATGCAGTGCTTGCCTTGAACAATACAGGTTTTATACAGGCAATTAATTTACTACTACTTTTAGTTTTATTTCCTATGACAGTAAATGCATGCGTATTACTGACCTGCCTTGCATTGCTACCTCTCCAGGCGACTGACGTGGGCCTCCTGGTTCGCGGCCTGCTCCATTGCAGCTGTGGGGGACATAAAGGGAATATTTAGCCATACCTATCCATGATATACCTGAGCTGGCAATTATTATACACATAGTGGGGTGATACTTAAACACAACTGGAACATCCCCTACCCCTCTAGCCTCTTGGATCCACTTCTCCAAGAGGTCCCCCTTACACCACTTCAGGTCGGAATAGTGATGCCTGACCTGCTCACCAGTTCGGGGTATGCCAGTGGCACTGGTGAGGTTACAGGCAAAATGGTCCCATGCCTCTTCCTTATATTGGGAGCCCTGGTACTGACCCTGCAACAGTCTAGGATCATGGTCTTTGACAAAGAGTCCTGCCATGACTTTGGATGCCTGGATGCACCAGTGCTGTGCCCAAAAGCACACACCTTCTATCCTTACTGCCATTGTGTCTGCAAGGGGAAGCTGCAACCAGTTATGATATATATTCCTGCCTCTTGGGTTTAAGTAGGGCCAATTTCCAGCACTTTTCCGTGACTGGCCAGTTTTGAAAAGGCTGAGCTATGGGCAAACCTGCTTACCTAGGGATGGCATTGTTTAAAGGGATATAACACCCGGCACATTGAGTTAGTTGGCCTACACACTGCTTATACTCCTAAGCTTGCCTGTGCAATGCTTAGCGTTGCTTACATTAGACTTTGCATTATAATTCCTTTTTGGTATTCAGTTATTATTCATTACACCATATATGTATGCCTGGTATCCATGATTCATGTGTACATATACTGTATGGGGTCCTTGAGTTTTACTGGAGACTTCAACACTCTCTTACAATTACACCTTACTTCTGACCTTACTGCTGTACTCCGGTTCACATATTTATGTTATGTAGTGGGTTAAGGCATATATGTCTGTATACTGATTCCTTTCACAGGTTCAGTTTGGTTTTACTATGATGAGGACTGATACCTCATTTTTCTGTGCTTCCATGATGGCTTGGTGGTTAACTACTATAACTATGGTGTATAGTGTCCTGGGTTTGAGACCTGTATGGCTATTTATTTTATTGATGTGCAGAACAAGGGCTGTTGGATACAGAGTGATTAACGGACTTTTGAGCATTTGTAAGTGGGTTTGCGTGGGTTTGCGTGATGGTAAGCACTGCTAAGCTGCCATTAAATCTGCTTAAAGAGAGTTAGCTTCAGAATTGCTTAACCAATGTGGGCATTGCTTACCGCCTCACAAACGGGCTTAAGCTTGCTTACTAGTGCTTAAATATGCTTACTACTGCTTATTAGTGCTTAAACCTGCTTACTAGTGCTTTATTCATTATGACACTGACACCTCACATGTGCATTTACTGCAGTACTCCAGTTAAAAAAATATGTTATTTAGTGGGTTATGCAACATAAATATTAGTCATAATGTGCTTTGCCATAGAAAATGGAATGTTCTGCAGTGGGACTCGAACCGGGAATGCCTACTCGTAAGACAAATGCTCTGCCCAGTACACTATTGTTATGCTGCTTCATTTGCATATATCTTCCTTGTTATCCTCTTCAGCCATTTAAGCTGCATTAATCATAGCTAAGTGATGGGCACACCCACGCACTTATGGTTAGCTTTAATCAGATTTTAAAATAAAAATAAATACAGGTTTGTTAATTTTATTGGAGATTACTTGCTGTTGTACATGAGAGGGAATGTTGGTGGGGATATGCGGACACCTGTGAGCAGTCTCGCTCATTTTGTACCCCTTTCTGCTGTTCTTCATTGCGGGGGCGTGTATATTTGGAGAGCTCTGCTCTCAGACACGTCCCCTGCACTCTTACACGCTCCATGTAAGATTGGGAGCTCAGGCAGTGCGCCTCATTACTATGCATGGCACGCTGCCGTCCTGCTCCTAAATGGCCGCATCCATGCAGAAGTAAGCTAGTCCTGCATGGAGGAATAATAAATCCGGGGGTGTATTACCAAATTTCAAATTATCAAGATGTTAATGGTCAATAGTTTAAAGGCTGAAAGTTTAAAATAGCAAAGGCCATAATATCAAAAATTACGTTTTGCATGCTTTCGTTTCTTTTATTTGCATTATGATAGTATTTAGTTAATGTTATATGTTACGATATTTATATAGAGTACCATTTTGTTTTTGTATATTAGTTTTTCTTTTGAAAGATAGAACTGTCAACATTTATATTAGAGATAGTGATGTCTGAAAGAAATGTTAAGAGACATTAGAAAGGCTCTCCTGTTTGTTAAAAAACAGTCAAGAAAGGAATATCGAGTAGTTGTACTTACTATTTTAGATCAAATAAATACATACCAATCCAATGTGTTTCATATTTTCCATTGTTTTCCCATGGGTAAAGGTCCGTGAAGTTGTTCACTTTTCTTGCATAGGGAGATGCTTTAGGTGCTTACCCAACTGCGCACTTCCAAAGGACATGTGGGCGTGCCATGGGTGTTTACCCTTTTCCTAAACTTAGTGTGATCTTTGAGTTGGCATAGTTAATTTACAGCGGTTGTAGAGGGTGCAAGGGTATGCAGAGTCCTGTAAAAACATAAAAATAAAATACATTATGATTTCATAGTGGGAGGTGGGCGTGATATAGGTAGGTTTGATTTTTCAGACCCGATGAAGCGTAACTTAGTTAAGTTATGTTATACTTCCTGGTGAGTTGGTTTTGACTTATATGTTTGAATGGTAGATAGTATAATTTTTAAATGGATAGGTTGTTATTTCTATAGTATGGCCTCAGTCTATTTGTATGTTTTTGGTATTATGTGGTTTGCTCTTTTGAAGTTTCAGTATTTTGAGTTTTTGTCATTTTCATCTTGATAATTTGAAATTTGGTAATATGGTATTTTAGTGTTTGAAAGTAGATCTGTATATATATATATATATATATATATATATATATATATATATATATATATATATAGATATACATATATATGCATATATATATATATATATATATATATATATATGGTTTCACTTCATAAATACGAATTGCTGAAGTATCGAATTTCAGCAATTCATGTCCATGAAGCAGAAACCTCAAAATAACGAAAATGCATAATCGCAAATAGGACTATGTTGAATTCGCGCTTATGCATGTACTTTATTGTATGGAAGTGTTTGGCTGGGATGGTGTCTGCAGTTTAAGGTGAGTGAGTGTCCGTGAGTATTTTTGTAACTTGTACGAGTTGGTTAGGGTTGGGAGGTAGAGGTATGAGTGTGTGTGTTGGCTGTGTGTGAATTTCTTTTTGTTACTGTTTGTGTGATCTCAGAGTTAGTATATATAAGTAGGGGGGTGTGCGGAGTGCAGGAGGGCTTTCCCCCTGCATTTGTGTAGTGTAGATGTGTGTCTGTGTGGCATTGTGTTGTATTTGATTGTTTTGTGGTGTGGGTGTTATGGTTTGTGTGTTGTGTGCTGTATGCTGTATATCCAATGTTGTGAGTTTGTGATTGTGAGGTATTGGTGTTCTGATGGTTTCGGCTTTATACTGTAGCTGAAATTAGATATTTTAGCATTTCGGCAATATGAAGTGAAACCCCATATATATATATATATATATATATATATATATATATATTATATATATATATATATATATATATATATATATATATATATATATATATATATATATATATATATATATATATATATATATATGTATATATATATATATATACATATACATATATATACATATATATATATATATATATATATATATATATATATATATATATATATATATATATATATATATATATATATATATCTACACACACACACAGAAACACACATACACAGACATATATATTAGCAAATGCAATTTTTATCTGTTTTATCTGTATTCACTTCTTAGAAATTTACTGATGACATAAGCATTTTTGTTAAGGTATATTACTTTCTCAGATGTACAGCGCTTATTTAATTTTTATCACAAATGTTAATGTACAACTGTTTCTTTTTTACACTACTTTGTTGTTATTCTATGAGATGTAAATGTCCTATATTGTCAATGATACAGGGGTGTTAGCCTTCTAGACTGGCACCTAGTCACCTCTAGGGGAGTGCTGGCCACAGGTAAAGGTTACTAATAATTGCATAAAAATGAATGTTATGTGGTAGATGTGTACACTTTTTTTGGGACAGTTTGTTTCATAGCACTTATAACAATTCACTGATGTTTTATTATTTTTTTGGTACAGAAATGTAATTTGGCTGTTGTTTTGGGGATGGGGAGCCAAATTCCATCTCTGTGTTGCCACAACCAATATGTTTTTATAGAGGTTTGCTTTGCTATTGTTACTCCTTATTTTGTATAAAACCTTTTTTTGTGTGTGTGTGTGACTGTGATATATTACAACCACAACCACATTACCCCTTTTTATATTTGAATTATTTGAAATTTTTTTTGTTTCTCCAGTGGGTAATATTGAAACACTAATAATATGTGCTGTATCTAGGCAGGACTTTTATTTATGTGCTATTTATGTATAGTATCCTTCTTTTGTATTTTATGTCACCTAGGACTATGGCATGCAAACGTCCCAATCCCTGCAAACCTCCCTTCGGTGACCCTGAAACCGATGTGATCATCTAACCATTTTGGCAACATGGTGTCTTTCTGCTTGAGGGAGGATGTGGGAATATATCTGGCAAAATGCAAATTTGGAACCAGCTAATAAACAGTGTGAATGCTGTTTGGGGATGCAGCAGGACATATGATTAGGTTAATCACAGTGCCACTGATATGATTTCATCAGCCCGGAAGAGAACAGCAGCAGTAGGCCAAGGACAGCTGGCAACTGGGGAGGAGGGGGGCTGCTACGGAGCCACCACCACTAACACTAAATGAAGAGTTCCTATCCACTGTCAGGGATCCACAGAACTCAGTGGAAAGTGGACAAAGGTATGTGACTGATGTTGGTGCTGCTGTTTCAGGAAGGACAGGTATGTCCCAGGAGGTGCTTCCAGGTAGGCTGACCCACATTGATTGTTACATATTTCTTGTATAGTAAAATATTAAAAGCAATAATTACATTTTTTAATTTTTTGGGGTGGGGGACTAGTTATAGATTGATACAGTTAACAGCACATTCTGGTTCATTACACATGGGGTTGGGGTGGACATGTTGTCCAAGTTTCAATTAAATGTATTGTTAATGGATAAATAAAGTCCAAATATTTTCCCCCCGTGTTCTTGTTATTATGATGATGGTGTTCTTACATTTTATTTAACTTCCTCCAGGAATATCCTCCCTAGCAAGTGTGATGTCATCGGCACATGGTAAGCCAAACATTTTTATTTCAGTACTGATGAGCATTTCACAGACATATTCATTTATCTGTATGTGTGAGGGGGGTGTAAGAACTGTGTGCATATTGCTGTATCATTTGTGATAGTGGCACTAGTGTTAGTTTGTTACATATATTGAACTGCAGTAGTGTAACTATTCATTTCTTTCATGTGTTTGTTATTTATTATCACAGGTGATCCTGACAGTGGAAGTGTAGGACTCTTACTACCTAATTTCAGATTATCAGGTCTATGACATTTCATTGAATGGCTTTTCAGTGAATACCCATTCATGGAATACATATTTTATTAAGCTGCTGTTCAGCGAATGGTAGATTTTAACTAGGGCACACAAGTGGTTGGCCAACTGAGCGACCACAAAAAAAATAAATAAATAAATAAAATTTAAAACCTGCCATAGTGGGAGTCTGCACCCCTTACCTCCCTAACTAAATATTCCAACTCCGAGATAACACTACAGTGGGGAAAAGAGCAAATTCCAGACAATGGTTAACTGCTGGTTTGTTCTAGTTAAAATTTGCCATCGCTGAAGAGTAGCTTCGATTGATACATATTCGATGAATGACTATTCTCTGAATAGCCATTTGATGATATGTCATAGACTCCATAGTATTAGCAGACTCTGATCATGATGGTGGCCAAACACAGGCTCAATCTGGGGGTGCAGAGGTTGAATCTGACACTGAGGTTGACATTCAGCCATCCCCTGCAATTCCATCTGACTGAGCCAATAGGCCTATGCAAACCCATTCTAGTAAGCCCTCAGATATTGGACAGGTGGAGGGTGAGACACTTGAGTAGGATAGCATGGCTACTGTGGTTTAGTGCCTGTGGACTCTGCCCGTAGCCAAAGTGTGGGTGAGATGCCACACAGAACCGTGCTTAGAGGTGCTTGGAGAAGGCCTGCTATCCATCCTCCACCTAATCCTGGTGTGTCATTAAGTGCCACTCGACATAGACAAAGGGCCATCAAGGAGGTGCAGGCATGTTCCAATAGGGCCTGTGAGGAAATGCTTAGGGATATAGATGAGGCAGAGGCTGACTTGCATGACTGCCTCCACTATGTTGCTGATTCAGTGCATCTCATGAATGACATGTTGGAATGGGCAGTGTCTGTGATGGAACATCTGCTGGGAGGGGGACAACATCCACATAGGCATAGGTCAGCCACATCATCTGATGTTAGCCAGTGTGGCAGTGCCCAATTACACTCCTTCAGTGGCACTACTTCCACTGCTCCATCAGTGGTGGAGGTGTTCACACCCAGACATGGCAGGCCATGGGGTCTTGGTCCTGGGCATACTTGTGAACAGAATTCATCCAGCAGACATCAGTCACATTCAGGTAGCAGCAGTGCATCTGACTGTGGGCATTGACATTCCAGTGCAACTCCTGGCAGAGCCAATTTTCTTGGTCGGGGATGACAATGATGAACTGTCAGCTCTACCTTGCACAGCTCATACCTGTCCAACATACCAGGATGTAGAGCTAGCACAGTGATTCACTGTGTTCTTGCAGGCACTCACACATCAAATTTACCTGGATTGCCCATACAGACACACACACACTTAACAGTTACATGGGTCAGTTGTGAGGCTTAAAGATCATTCTCTCTCTCAGTGGCCATTTGATACTTTATCCAAATGTCTGCCTGCTTCTCTTGCTTACTCACATGCACTCACTACCTTTTGTGTTGACCTAGGCATCCTCACCCACCCCCCACACACACACACAAACATACACACCACCCTGTGCAAATGATGATAATTGTGCCATATCCTCGCTTTCTATCTTTTGGATCCATGAATACATAAGTCTTTTGTCTGATGCTCAGGGTGCATAACTGACTTAGTGCTTAGTATATCTGTTTTTGTGATGCTGTTTTGCAAATTGTACTGCTTTTTTACATGTTTTTTGTAATGTGTACATTCCCTGCAAACTCTTAGACCAACAAAGCCGGACCAAGCCATGGATAAAAGTGTGACAAAGGCCCAGCAATAGTGAGAGATTTTGAACACTGTGGTCTTATAAAGTGAGACAGTTGATGGAATAACAGGTTTTGCATTACTAGTTTTATGTTTGTCTGAAAGATATGACGTCTGAAACTGAAATGTGTATAATTTTTTAACTTCACTCTTTAATGATTTTTCCATTACAAATATATGAGGCCAAAATGTGGACATTCATTGAAAATCTCTACATTTTAGACATAAGGCCTATTACTTGATAGAGGACATCTATTCACATAAGTTAATGCTGTCACATCTTGATGTAATTGCTGTAAAAATCACTTGAATTATACTTACTTACATTACCAAGCAACAGTATGCAAAGATATGCCATTCATTTGTATTCTTAGACATTTATTATTCTATTCCAGGTTCAACACTTACCTTAGAAATCCAGCAGCTGCAGGAGTTTTAGTTCAGGGCTGACTGTCTGATGCTAGCAGTACGCGGCCATTACATGGGTAAGTAAAGACTGTGAGTGCTGCCTAGTATCAATGTTACTGTATGCATATGCATAGGATGAAGATTTTAGCCTCTTAGGTGGCGATCATGTGTGCTGCCTGTTGCCTCTTGGCCAGTGCAAGGCCATATTTTGCATGTCAACTGATTCCCCCTCTGACTCCTCCACTGCATCTGGCTGTGGTGACCTTCCTGCTGAAGCTGTTTTGTCAGGATAATGTTGTGGAGCATGGCACAGATGGTGAATATTTCAGCACATGTATGGGAATTATATTGCAGGGCTTCCCCTAGATTTATCAAGGCACTGGAACCACTACTTCAACAGCCCAAACACATGCTCTATGATATTCCTTGTTTGAGTGCATGCCTCATTATAGTGTTCTTCAGTTGGTGTGTGTGCTTTTCTGATGGGTGTCATCAGCCACGATTCAAGTTTATAACCTGCGTCCCTCACTAAATGACCCTGTAGGATATCCCCCTAGTAAACATCTCATACAGTTGAGAGTTGTGCCAGATATGTGAGTCATGGTAACTGCCTGGGTTGCCACCACACACATTCAAAATTATTCCCTTAACATTACACATGAACTGGCAGTTAATAGAGTGGTAGCCCTTTCTATTCATGTACACACTTCCCTGTTTCCTGGGTGGTGCTTTGATTTCTACATTTGTACAGTCTATGGCACCCATGACTTCAGGCTAGTGTTCTTCAGGATAGTACTCCTGCAGAGTTCTGGTTTTGTCCTCACCTGTACAAGGAAAATATATGTACTCATTGGCATGTTGCAGCATAGCATTCAGGAACTGATGGAGGATCCTGAATGCTGATGTTTGTGACACCCCCAACATGTGTCCTGTTGGTCTCTGGTAGGTTGCTGTAGCTAAAACTCTAAGGGGTACACATACTTTAGTCTACACTGGGATTGGTTCCCCTCAGTTTGCCGTTGTTCTCAGTTGAGGATGACAGAGGTTGCAGAGTTCCTGTAGTGTGTCTGTATCCACCCTTTAGCGCTCCTTTCTCCTTCTTGGCTGTGGCCTATAATCAGCAGCAGTGGCATAGACATGGGCCTGCAGCACATACACATGAATAAGACCAACAGCAGCCCCTAACATTCTTTTTGTGTAGCCTAGTTTCCATGGCTATATTCCAATAGGTTTTGGAATTCACAGGAAAAAAACAGCACTGAGTCTACATGGTCGCTCCTTCATTTTGGATTGTTTGGTTAGCATACTGTCCAGCTGCTTATGCTATAATTAACATGCTGCAATATTTGCCATGTTTGTGCAGCTCTACATGGCATGTAGAGCCACTTACTGAATACAAAACAGTGCACTATCATGTGCTTGGTGCGCCACGATATGGACACAGTTTTAGCAGCCCATTTAGGCTTCATTGAATCTGCACCATGGTTTTTAAACCAAGCTGATGTCCCTAAACATTAATGTGTCAGCAAAATATCACAGTTAACATCCTCTCTCTTGACATTTTCTATTATTTGACAAACATATAGCCCTGCTCAATCTATTTGTGTTCATATATTTTGTATCCAGTTAATATCACGGAAGTCTCTTATCAAAATTTTAGTTTAATGGTGTTTATACTTGCATAATTTGCTTTACTTGAAAAAATATATATATTTAACATTAATAGATTTTTCTTGACATTGAAACATCATGGAAGAGATGGAAATGCAGACCAAAGGCATACCTTCATCCACACCTTGTGTCCCAGATACAGACATTCATTTTAAAATGACCAAATTGCACACATCTGTATTGTCCAAAGAACAGAAAAAAAATGTGGCAAATAAACTTGTGTTCTCAGATGTCACTCCGGGATTTTTTATGCTCTTTTGTACTGACCCAGAAATCCCTGACAAGTTCATTGACAAAACATACCATATAATTGTATCAGTTTCTTATATATCTCAAGGTCATATGATGCAGAACGTCACATTTCCTTGTTAGAGCATGATTTACTTAAACTCCAAAATGCATGGACTTCCAGTCTCAGGCCGGCACTCAGCTGTGTGAGAACATTTTCAGTCTTAAGGTGTGTAGTAAGTTTTACAAAGTATTTATTCATTGGATCCCAAGGTCTACAGTACAAATGTACAGTTGTGTACTTTGAATTTACTATAACAAAATATGCATGAATGATCACTGCTGCAGTAGCCTTAGCTATATGGGTCATATCCTGCCAAGTGTACAACAACCAGCCAGCTTCCAAAGCTTCATGGGAACTTTCATGCACCCAAACTATTAGACAGCTTGAGCTGCACTGACTAAAGGACAAGTTGGGGTGTAAAACCCTTTGAAGCTTTACTGCCATGCTCATCTGAGGATTAAGAGGATTAATGATCAGTATGTGTTTTCCATTGCTCATAGATTGATAAACAAGCCTAGACATATTTATCGCAAGATGCCCCAATAGTCAGTGATTTAGTAAGTCAAGTTCACAGAGGTAAGGGTATATGGTAGATAATAACAACTTCTCTGTCCAGGAGAAACATGGGCACCATTCAAGGAATGAATTTGCAGTCACCTATCCATTGGTCTAGGTTGCATTTGAAGAGAGACAGAGAGAGATGCTGTTTCATGTAAACTGGAAGCTTATTTCAGAGAAATGGCAGTTTCTGGGAGATGTATATATCTCTCAAACACGACCTGTTCATGCCAGATGCTAGCTTAAGATCCCTGGTGTGAGTGTCCATCATGTGGTTTGATTTACAAATGTGTAACATTTCCTTCAGGACCAGGTCAGAGACTACCCTGTGAGCCAGGCACAGGTCACCCCTTAGCAGCTTATAGGAGACAGAATACAGCAACAGGAATTTCAGTCTTTCTGCACAAGACTTGTTTTGTGTACCCAGTAATTTTCTTGGTGAGAAAATCTCTTCAACTGTTGCAGGCATCTGTTGAGGTACAAGCAAAAGGGAGCATTGTACTTAATCATTGGTCTGATGAGGGTCGAGTATAATGGAATTATAACATCCTCTGATCTAGATGTGATGGCTTTACTTATAAGGTGTGCCACATGTAAGGATTTACTTACTGATTTGGATACATGGTCATCAAAGTTCAGGTTGCTAACCACCCAAATACCCAGATCACGTACCACACTGGGTCTACAATTAGGGGAGTGCTGTCTATAATGTAATTATCAGGGATATCAGCTTTCCCAAAGGGAATAATAATGCATTTTGTTTGCCTATAGCTTTAAGCCGTGGCTTTGGCACTAATCATTTGTCTGTGTTAACCCTGTCCAAGTATATTAATATCATTGGAGGACTCAATGATTGTTCCCAATTTGAAATTGTCAGGGAAGTTAGTCAGCCCAGGCTATCCATGTCTGGACTTCTGAGAAATAAATTCCGAACAGTAAGGGGGCCAGCACAGAACCCTGTAGCAAGCCACAATAAGCTAGGGGTGAGTCATGTCTTCTGCAGCAATTGGAGATCCCTCAGTGAACACGAAGATCCAGTCTTGTTGGTTCTGGAAGATGGAACAGGGAAAGTTTCTCTATTTTGTTAGAAAGCTGTATCCATCTCTGCAAAACAGCTGCTGCCATTAGTAACATGGCTGCCAAATCCTTTAAGGGAATTTCAATGTCTTACTTAAGATTATTCAGCACCATGCTTTAAACTGTTATTTAAGATTTTGCAAACTGTTTGTTTTTATGGATTAATTGTGTATAGCATTTACATTAAATATGTGACAGTCACATTGTTCAGTTAAAGGATTAATTAAAAACCCTTATCTGTTCATATACTTATTTGATCTGATTCTATCTCACATACTTTACATCTCATCATAACCATAAGGGAATGAGAGAATTGCTTTAACATTTTCCACTTAATCCATGATCAGACTGTAGGGATAACTTTTTTTTTTATTCTTTTTGAGTTTGGTGTTGTAATACTAGTTTTTAGGTGTGTACCTTGGACTGGTGAGTATTGATTCTGGGTTGTTAATCCTGGTAGGATGTGTTTCATAATTTCAGCTTTCTAATTACTCTTATTATATTTTGGTTGTGTGATTATCAGTACTAAATATGGCTCATCTGAACTGCGACTTACCTTCTTTCCTTAAACATCCCCATTGTATATATTTCCAAAGCCTGGAAAAAAGCAATTATATTGCAGTTACACAAGGAATGCCAGTTACAAAGTGTGATAAGTATAACCCCTTTACTTTCAGTAATGTAATGCTATGGAATGTATTACATTAGATTTCAATAAACAAGACATTGGAAATCTTTTACCCAGGGCCTTAAGGAATCAATTGGATTTTGCCAGAGGCAGGTTCTGCCTCCTTAATGTTAGTTTCACTGAAAACAATGCTGAAGCAGTAGATAGCAGTTATGCAGATTATATACTATACTAGGATATGACAAATGCCTTTGACAGTATTCCTCATGGAGTTATTAATGGCAAATTTGTAAATCTGAATACAGATTTATGTATTGTATCATTGATAATATGTGGGTTGTCTGACACCACCCACTAGGTTAGCATTGGACAAGCTACTTCTGAAATAAAGGAGTTGCCATTGACATACCATAGAGCTCAATATAAGGTCATTTGCTGTTTAACATTTATTTCTCATACCTTAATGTCATCACTGCTGATCTATTGTTATCCACGTTTGTGGATTGCTCTAAAGTGAGTGTTGTCATTCATTCCTCCCCTAACTCACCATTTAGGCCAAAAACCTTCCACTCTGACACTGTCATAAAATACCTATCCATTCTTGTTGATAACTCCTTATAGGATATGACCATTCATATCTGCATTTCTTCAGAAATCCTTCTGCCTGGCTCAGCTAGTTTCCACATTGATTTGTCTTGCTACAGAGGTCCTATTCCTCCTTTACTTATCTTGTATAAGACCCATTATTGAATATAAAGTCCCTTTCACCACTTATTTGGAAAATCATTTCACTAAACATGAGACCATAACAATTTTTAAATAAAAGAAAAATGGCCAAAAACCTTCCATTTTCCAGTTTTGCAGCCTTCTTTCTGTACCTGGACTCCTGTATTCTTATCTATATATAGACTTTCAAGATATGAAATACCTGTTCTGTCCTTCAGCTACTGCTTTTTTTTCACAAAACAAAAGAATACTCTAATAACCAGGTAAAAGACCCAAACTTTCATCACCAGACAGTAAAACACGTCAGTATGATAGATTGATATCCTAGTATAGCCCCCACCTCTTCAGTAACCTTCAGGTGCATGACAAGCAGATTAGAACCCTTGCCACCTTCAGGTCTACACTAGGAAATTGGATGAGCAGCCTCAAACTTTCAACAGTCTGTTTGTGTTGCTTGCATTGAGGCTGTTGTGACTTTTGAATATGGTTTACTGTGTAGGTTTGCTCTTTGGTCTATGGGTGTATAAAAGTATGAAAGACATCCCAAATGCACACACATGTACGCATGCACACACACACACACACACACACACACACACACACACACACACACACACACACACACACACACACATCATACCTCTCAACTTTGCAAAGCAGGAAATCTGGACAAAGCCATAAATAATGGGGGAATAAAGGCCCAAAAATAGAGACAATTTTTAAATATTGCTCTTACAAACTTAGAAAGTTGATAGAATAACAGGTTTTGTGTTAGCATGGATTTTCTGAATTATATGAAGTCTGAAACTCAGATGTCTTTCATTATTTTCTGACTTCAAGCTTTAATAACCTGCAAATGATTTGCCAGAAAAACATACTTTTATGAAATATGGACCAAAAATATGAGGCAAAAATCTGGACGTTCTGCAAAAATCTGTACAGTTGACAAGTATGACACAGGCACACACACACAAACACACAAGGACAGCATGTCCTCGCATAATCAGACTCACAGATATCACATTCATTCCTGATCCACATACACACACACACACACACACACACACACACACACACACACACACACACACACACACACACACACACACACACACACATGGAACTACTTACCAAACTTTCCTCCTTAGTAACTTGCCTAACACTACCCTATAGGCAGACACACAATCATATATAACACTTACACAGGCAGCCCCTCATACACTAATGCACAAACTTCCTAACACTACCTTACTGCTTATCTTCCAAGCATTTATCTCTACCAAGAAAGATGAGCATACCATTTTGGCCTCATTTTTTAATGCAAGGGGCTAGATGCAGCTTCCCAGACTGTCATAGTAGTATTTACCACAGTCTCAGTCAACCTGCTGAGGTGCTGCACGTCTACATGCAAAAACGCTGTGGTAGAGCTGTCTGGGAAATCCAAAAGGTTACCATGAGCTGTACACATCATGTATATACCTCTTGTTAACCTTTATGAATTCTGCCCTTTAGTCGATTCATATCTTCATAGCAGAGTACAATATGTGTAAAACAGCAGCTTTATGAAACTGAGCTACAAAACAAGACTGAAAAAGACAAAGGACAAGTACCAGCTAATTCCTTTCCTTAGTTTTATGTTCTCTGTTTTGATAATGCTTACTGAACATGAGATAAAAGACAACAAAATAAATCTAAGCAATATTTTCTTTTCTTATATTTATGTTCCATCTTTTGGCATTGTACCCTTACCCATTCCATCTATTTTCACTCCTCATTATTATAGTTTTTGTATGTTGCCCCCATAAGCTCATACTCCAACTGATTACTAAAATATTCCTTCTAATAGATGATGACACTTCCTCCTACCTAGATTTCCACAGTCATATATAACTCTGCCGACTGCAATCAAATCACTTTCATCTATAGCAGCCTTCTATCTGCTACTACCAGTCTCTAGTCCTGCAATATATAACTTGTCACTTACCCCTATATTTTTTGCTTAAATTTTTTGTAGACCCTAAATGGGCACCTGTGCTATTCCATTTATCACCCCAATCATATTAATTTGATCCAGAATTCACCTACTTGTTGCCATACTAATTTGGTCAATCACAGTGCCAAATGACATGCATCATAGCCACTCCCATATTTCTACACCTCTGTCATATGTCATCCATTTTATTATTATTATTATTATTATTATTATTATTATTTTATTATTATTATCATCATTCTATAAATCTCCTATGAAGTACTCTTAAGTGTTGCTACACTAGTTGTCAGACTCTTTGCATTGTGCCATTACATTCTTTATACTTCCTTAAATTTATTTTTTGTACCCTCACATCTCTTGCACATTTCTTACCTCCTTCAGTATTGCTATGTTTTGTGATATCCTACACATAGATTGAGCCCATCGTATAGTTTCCAGCAGTGAATTTTTTGACTTCATACATGAATGGCTAGTGAGTAAAGGAAGTGTTTGTATAACTGAAAACAAAAAGTGCCTCAGGCAACTGGCTTCAGTTGTTATCCTCAATAAGGATATTCCTTTATTTATACCCTCTTTTTAAGTCAGGTCAGTAAGTATCAATTCACCATTTTCCTTACATTTTCTTACATTTTCACACTAACATCTCCTTACGGTTTACTAAATTGTCAGTGACGTTACCTAATTTCTTCACTATTTCATCTAACTATGTCTATTACTGTCTTTTTTTAATAACACCAGCTCCTCCTGTATTGACCCAGGGATTTTCAATTTCCTTCTTTTGCTATCTGCCCATACACATCAGTCTTTTGATATTCCTTTTTGTCTCCAATTATCATGCATTTTCCTCCAAGTCCTTCTTTATAACCCTCTATTACATCTTGCTCCATTTCCCCTTCTTGCTGTCCCCTATGTTTTCTTTTGACCCTAGCTAACCACTCATTCTGGTCCCCAACCACATGCAACAATGCTTCCATTTAAATTCTACTCTTTTCTACACAAACCAGTCTTAGTGTTTACTACCTTTTTTAGAATACTATATTATGCCAGCATAAACCCCATAACACATGTTATTTAACCAGTATAATACCCTTAGAAGAATATTTTTCTCCTCCTTAAGGCCATAATTTGTCCTTTGCTATTTTGTGACATCTTCTTCTCCATATGTATCTGTCACAATGCCTTAGTGACATTTTTACATCCTCTCCTCCTTATTTTACATGAACATTTGTCAACATACTGTCTATTCATGATGATACCATCATTTTTAATAATACTCACTCTGGACATCAGGGCATGTACCGACTCACTGTCAGCTATTTCACTGAGCTGTAGTCTTTCCATATTAAAAAGAATAGTTTTGCAGAAAATTTTAGACAAATATTGTAAAATTAAAGTAACCAGTTGCTGTTTACTGCTCTTTAATTTGGAGAACTTTAACCTCATTGAAGGACATATTGACTCAAAAGCAGGAGGTCGAAAGTCTCTTCCAGTGGAGATAACAGTGATCGAAAACTTCTTTCCTATGATGGATTTTAAAGTATTGACCAAGGTGGTGGTTGAGATGAAGACAGGCATACCCGGCTTGTATAAATTATTGAAACACAGTACACTTTCAAATTTATCCTGTAGATTCAGTGGACTAAATTGTTAGTTAATGAGAAAGCAATTTACCTTTTCTTTAAACACAATGCTAAGCTAGTACAATAATATGAGAAACTGGAGAAAACAGGACTTGGAAATAGCATCCATTTATCTGATATGGAAGAAAGGGTTAAGGAATAACACATTCCAGGCTTCTTATACTAGTGAGTTCCAACCTAGTTGGTCCAGGATATAGCTTCAAAGATCACTCCTGAAATGATACATTGATTACTGAAGCCACACCCTGACCAAAAATGTTGACATGTCATCATGTTCTTCTCCTTTTTCAGGGTAAAGAGGACATAGGAAATTACCTGGTTAAAGGGCTACTTCCTGTAGCATAATGATTATGTCATTCCACTTGAGCAAAAAGGTTAGTCGCACGAACGAGGAACTTTCATCAACAGATAAATAAAACACATCAGTATGATAGATTGATATCCTAGCATGCCTCCCACCTCTTCAAAATCATCCAGGTGCATGTCAAGCAGAGTAGCACCCTTGCCACCTTCAAGTATACACTAGAGAATTGGATGAGCAGCCTCAAATTTTTCATCAATCTGTCTGTCATTCTCATTGAGGCTATTAGGCCTTTTGAATATGGTTTACTGTGTAAGTCTGTAATGGCATATAGGCTATTTGAATATTTTTAAGCCTTGTACCTATAAATATTTCTCTGGTATATTGTTATTCATTGTTGTGAAATGTAGATGGTGTTGGCACCATTTATTTTCCTTGTCAAGTCTGCTATTCTTTCATTTTTTTAACATGGCAATATTCAATAAATTCTTCTGGAAAGTACCCTAATTATTCTGTTTGCCACTGTTGTTGCTATCTATTGATATGTTAATTCTCAGAAATCTGAAATTTGGAGCATTCTATGACATAACTTTCCTTATTTTTATATAGTTTTGATGATGCCTTTCACCTTAACCAGTCTATAAGGTCTTGTAATGCATGGAGCATGGGGATTACATTCTAATATTTGGAAAAAGACATAATTAAGAGCTAGAATTGTACAAGACCCAATTTTTACAAATGATTACCACCCCCCTGCTTAATTTGTTAAGGTTGGGTCTAGTGCTAGGCAGTAAAATCTGCAAGTACTCACCAGCAAATGACAGCATCAGAATAAAAAAAAAATGTTTCTCCCTGCTGGCTTTACCAATAACATGTCCCTGACTTCCTATTATAAACTTAGAGAGTTGTCAGAATAACAGGATGTTTGTTTGGCTACATTTTCTGAAAGATATGAAGTCTGAAACTTACATGTATGCCATTTTTTATTAATTCAATCCTTACTAATTTGCCCCAAAAATACAAACTTTATGAGGAACAGACCAAACATATAAGGCAAGAGTCTACATATTTTGAAAAAAAAATCTGGACAGTTGACAAGCATGCAAGGTTAGTGCAAAAGTAAGCGACTGTGTTACTTTGCCTGTCTGGCAGACATTCGTAAGTACTTTATGGTTTTGAAAGCCATTAAAACACTTAGTTTTTTTTCCATTTTTACTTTAACTAGTAGTACATGGAGCAGATAAATGTCTATGGAATGCAAAGGATTATAATCAGGTGAATGATTCTAAAGTACTATTATGTGTTCTCAACATGGATGCTAAGATTCACCTGTCAAGCTTTGCTCTTGATGTGAATTTCTTGGCATCCATGTCTCGAACACAGAAGTCAGCTAAGACTGGCAACTTGCTCATAATTCTCTATATTTGTTTTGATTATTATTTATTTTGCCACTTGAAATTGGAGCAAAGCTTACAAATGTTTATTAATTGTAGTGACTGGAATGTTAAGAGTATTCAATTGCTACACAAATTCACTTGTTATATAGCAGCATAACAAATTTTAAAGGGACTTATATGCTACAGCCATAGCAGGAGGCAGGTTACAAAAAACTTTAATCTGCTTTATAAATGTAGTTGGAAACTTTAATGTCAAGATCAGGGTTCCTATAACAAACAAACACACAAACACAAAAATCAGCTAAATTAGAAATACTTAGTTGTGGTTTTGTTTGTTTAGGATATGTTAATTTAATAGTGTTATTAAATCAATTTTACTTTTAAATGTATGTGATCCTTAAAAGCAATTGCAATGTATTGTGACTTCATTCAGTCAACTTCATGGTATCTTGATGGGAAAACTCTCAACAATCATCTGTCATTCCAAATACCCAGTTGCAAATTTTATAGCCTATTAGCATTTAATAGATTTTCACAGGCTTGATTTTCTATAATAGAGTTTACTTTTCTTTTCCAAACAGATATCCTATTCATATTTTGACTGTCTCTTATTTTTTTCCAAAACATTTTTTTATTTGAAAATTATAAAACATACAATAAAATTCACATTCTTAAACTTTTAAATGTAATTTAAATTAAGAAAAAATATTAAAGATATACACAATATGTACAACATTGCCTGGTTAATCTTATTAAATAAAATATATAAAATAAAGACATTTGCTAAACTTTCTTGTAAAACAATACAATGAAACTCAAAGCAAATATCACATAAAAGTAATAATTAAGCTTGATTAGAGACAGTTGTATTTTGATATAAATTAATAGCAGAAAGTACTTTAGTCTATGAATTTGTGTTGATAGTCCTAGGAAAGATTCTAATCTCTTTAATTCTAAGTTCCTTTAATGAGGATAAAATTTATTCAAATCAAAGTGTAAATGGCTTCTTCCAATCTTTATGTTTTTTCTTGCTGCCACCAAAATAGCATAAAGTAGATATATTTGCATGTTGCATTTAGTATGGTTCAATTATATTAAATAAGATGACAGTTTTAAACAATAAATAGGTATCATGCCAAAATGCTTTTAAAAATCTTCAACATTTTTCTCAGAAAGGTTTAATAAGAGGAGATTTGAAGAAGATATGAAACCAATTTACATTGCAGGTTAATGGTCATATTATTATTAAATTTAGCTATCAATTTGTGAGTTACAAAAAAACTATGTAAAAAATTCTAATTAAAATTATCCAGTATTGAGACCATAAGGTATATTTTATTGAATGCAATAAATGCATTTTATCCACTAAAGTTAAATGTTATTTATGTCCAATGGCAATGTGTTTCCAAAATTTATCATCGATATTAATGCTGTATAGTATAAGTATCTTCCATAAATAGTAGATTGTATTTTCAATACATTGTTTATTATATAGCTTTTTCTCCAAAAAGGTCTATTAAAGTTTATTGTAAACTGAGATCAAGATAATACTAGTGTTTTCTGTTGTGCATATATTAATATATTATGTAAATAAACCCACCTTTGTTCATCTAGATTGTGTTTGTGTATAAGAGAATGAACATCCTTAATTTTTAATTCATTGAAGCAGTGTTGCCAATATATGAAATTATTTAAATCCCAAATATTAATTCTAGTATAATTAGCTTTATCCAAACAAATAAAAACAAAAAAATGTTATTTTTATATGAATAATTAGATCAAACAAAAGTCTAAAATCATATTCCCTATGATGGTGTTTTTCAATTCCTTTAAAAAATGAATACTATACTTATATTCAGTAGGTGAAAATATATTATATTGTATATAGTTACAGTTTAATGTGCAAACTAATATCTTCAGCAAAATCTAACTTGCATTTTATAAAAATGTCTCTGGCTATTTGCAATCTTTACCAAATACCTTAGCTCCTAAATAAATGTAATTAATAGTCCTACAAACCCATACTCACTACACCAATGGTTACAAAGTATATCAATTGCCACAGCACCCACACTGTGCCAGCAAAACTTCTTAGATTTTTTTCAGTTGCAGGTATCTTAAATCTAAGTATTTTACCATACAAAATCCAGTAAAACTGGAGCATTAATATCGATAATAAATTTTGGAAACACATTGCCATTGGACATAAATGCAAATGCATTTGTCTACATACTTTCCTTCATAAAATTTCCACCCAAAAATCAGTGGAGACATTCACTTAAACCCTGGTACAACACAACAGCTAAAACCCCACACTAACTACATAGCATTTAATGAACTGTTCTCTTTTCCTCTCCCATCCTCCAATTCCAGTCTTCTCTTCCTAAATATCAATCTTAGAAGCATATGCAATAAAATCTAGAAATAATCATAGCTAAGGAAATATGGCTGAAAAAAGACAAATATAACAAAAAAATTACCTCACCTGGTTTCAGTATAATTAGGCTTGACAGGAAAAGTAAGCAGGCAGGTGGTATAGCCAATACCTACAAGAATTCCTTAAATATAATCACATATGCAGAGGAGATATCACAGTTTAATAATGCAGGACATCTCAAAATCAATAATAGGATAACACTTTGTTTAGCAGCCATATATATCTCACCAGGTAAAAATATTACTACTGTGGAAAATGTCCAGTATTGGATATCTCAACATATACAGCATGAAATATTGGGCAGCTTGTTAACAGCAACACATTGCTGTTATATAAAAATGTATGGCTTTAAACAGTTAATTACATTAGTTACTAGAGTCCACAAGAGTACTGGCGGGCTATCAGCAATCAGCTTTAGAATGTATTCTTTCTAATAGACTCAACAAAATGATGCCAGCTGGTAGCCTTCCAGACAGCCTAAATGACCATCAACCTAGTTATGTTTTCAGAAATTACAATATTTAAGATAAACATATAATTTACAACCACTTTTATAATCCAAAAAAACTTCAACAAACACACTTTTATCAAATCCTTTGGAGTACACTGGAAAATATTAAAATATATGCCCTTAGACCCTGCTGTCTCACACTTAAGTAAGATATTCCTAAAAGTTCTCAATAACCTTGCCCCAGATTGGGTAAAGTATTATCTGCATGGAATTTTGACATGGGAGCACTGGGAGAACAGAGAAATTCTGCAGTAGGGAATATCACTGAGACTACAATTATGCAATGAGTGGCTAGGAATTATGCTGATGAATGCACACTTTCTGATATTAAAAATGCAAATGTTGGTCAGCATGTGCAATCATACCTTTCAACCTCGTAGAGCAAGAAATCGGAATAAAGCCATAAATAATGGGGGGTGGGGTGTGGGGACAAAGGCCCAAAAATAGGTGCAATTTTTAAATATTGCTCTTAGTTGATAGAATAACACATTTTACATTAGCATGCATTTTCTGAAGGGTATGAAGTCTAAAAC
This sequence comes from Protopterus annectens, assembly GCF_019279795.1. Lineage (NCBI taxonomy): Eukaryota > Metazoa > Chordata > Ceratodontiformes > Protopteridae > Protopterus > Protopterus annectens. Next base: position 1,070,602,931 of record NC_056725.1, read on the forward strand.
TCAAATGTCTGACATTATTTTCTAACTTCAGTCTTTAATGACTTGCCAATAATTTGCATAAAACCATAATTTTGTGAAAAATGGACCAAAATATGAGGCAAAAATCTGGACATTCTGTGAAAATCTGTACATTGAGAGGTATGTGTGCAACAGATATGTGTAAACAAACTGTTCCCAATCTTCTTATAGGACAAGTTCTCTTTCAAGACTGAAAGTATAATTCTGAACAGTAAAAGTATGTAAGTAATAAAGTGCAGCAATATACTTGTCCTTCCTGGGCTGGAACATAAATGGAGTCCGGGTTACTTTTTGTTAACACAAAAGTATGAAGGAAAGCAATAGCTTGTGAAACTGCTTTGCACAGTAACTGTTGCAGGTAATGACAGAAGTGTGTTTCTTTCCTCTAGGCTTCAATTTATATGTCAAAAATAAAAGCCAGCATTCTGCAACGTTTGCAATGAGTATTACTATTAAAGCACTTAATACTGAATGGTTGCTGCAAGCAGAACCTGGAGCCATAAAACATGATCAGCAAATCCATTACAAGAGTGCTTTGTTCATTTAACTAGGAAAAGGACTTTTCAAGACAAACACGGGGAGGGAACCTATTCCATACAAATTCCAGGATAAAGGGACAAAGGGAAGTACCTAGTAAGGTCATGCAGCAATATAAAAGAATTAAATAACAATGGATAGCAATTGTATATTATGCCATAATGAAGAAATTGTAGCTTTCCATCAAGAAAATGATTTATATTTCTTCTACAGTACCCTGTCAGTCTCTTTCCTGGTACCTATGACTAAAGAGGTCACAAAGGCAGCTTTAATAATTTAAATGTTGCATATTCTCCCACTAAAGGCCAGTTAACTATGTAGGCTGGTTCAGCATTGCCATGTAGAACTCATATTACTTGTTACAAAAGCTGCATTTCTCTATTTGTGTGGGCAGGAAATAAAAACTTCATTATGCAACAATTATACACAAACAGCAGATGTGTGCATAAATGGATATGTTTCAGCTGTATACCTGAACATAAATTGTTCTGTTGTAAACATTAATCTACTTATAGGTCCTACTTCTCCTAGCTTTAAGTCCCTTTATTTCAAATATTGGCATGCAGAAATAGTAACATAGAAACAAAACGATACCAGCTTTGGGTTAAATACTATACAGATAAGATATGAGGTATAAACAATATTTCAACAATCAACAGAATATCCTATGACTGCTATTACTGATTGGAGATTACTCTGATTTTTTACTGTTATGAATAGCATTGTATGAAGCAGCTTACATTATATTTCACTCATCATCTTATCTTTATGTTAACATTATACTGTGCATGTCATGAGTTTGTTACATCAAAACAACTTGTACCTATTCAAAAAATATTTTAATAAATGCATCTTTTCAGTATTAGTATCATGTTCATCACTCTAAATGTCCAAGTATTAATCTGTTTTATGAAATCAGCAACATTTACTAGAGCTATTCACAATGGCCATATGGTCTTTCTTATGTGACAGCTATTTATTATAATTTTACTTGGTGCAATAACTTGAGAAACCTTTCTGCAGCTCTTATGACAGTTCTCACAGTCCCTATTTTCTTCTGCCAATACTGGTTGTGACAATGCAGTTTGTTATTCATTCATGGAGGGTTTCATGTGTTTGCTTTACAACAAAAGTCTACAGTCACTCCAGTATAGCTTATCATCTTCCCTATAAACTGAATACAGTATTAGTTTGTTGTTTGACTGACTACTTCAGTCTTAGTGTGAACATTTTCCAAAAGCATTTGTATTCATAATTTGTCTCTAACCTGTAAATGTGATGGTCTACTGTATTTTCTGTCATAATAGCAATTTCTTCTTCTGCTTTCTCACCAGTATATTGGTAAGAGATGAAATCCCTGCACTACTGTATTCCTCGGTTTCAAACCTGCACAATGACAATATCATAGATTTTGCTACAGTTTTTCTAATGATGCTCTTCACTGTTTGAATAGTTCTCTCCACTTATTAATTTAACTGTAGGTAGGGTGGCCTAGAGGTGAGATATCTGATTTTCTATCCATGCACAAATCTACTAGATTTCTCACTTTTGTATATCACACTTTCTGTAGATATGATAACATCAGGTAGTTCTTGTTCTGAGAATATAAGACTTTAATTACACCTGCTATCTCACATTTCAATGAGATATTCCTAAAAAAAATCTCAATATTCCTAAGAAGTCTCAATAATCTTGCCCCATATTGGGCATAGTATTGTTTAAGCTGGATTTTATGGCTTAAATGTTTGCTATTCATTTTTGTTTGTGTAGGGATGGTGTGTTTTGTTAGAGTAGGTATAGAAAGTATAAAAATGTCTAGGCCTGTCTTAGTGGCCTTTAAAAGGCTTTATACAGTATATAGTTTTGTAAACAGATAGAAGAAAATGATTTTAGTCAGGTTAGGTTGATAATTTGCTTTGGAAGTACTCAAATATGTAGGCATCCTAAATATTTAGAGGCAGGAAGTAAGCAACAAGATACCTTCATGAAGAAGCTGTAGAAAATGCATAAAAAAAAGAGTACATTAGAACTAAGGGAGACATAAGTGAAGTAGTTGCTATGTAGGTTTTTTGAACACTGTGCACACTGCTGGTTCTGATATGTGTTCTTCAAAGCTTTCCCATTCACTCAAGTAATGGAGAGATCTTTTAAGACCTACAGAACTGTTGATGAATGGCTAGAGGGTAAGGGCACAGGACAGCAAATGAATGGCAATTGAAAGGAGACAGGAATATGGGCTTAGCTAATAGGAAATTGTAAGGCATATAGTACAATTTTATTCAGGAGTAGGTATTCATAGCAGGGTTTGTAAGTAACTTGCAAAGGGCTATATGAAATATTTGGTTCACATGTATGCAGCAGAAGGTAAGGGGGCAGATTGGAAGATAAAATACAAAGGGAGAGATGATGGGCAATAAAAGATTAACACTTAGGAAAAAAAAGTTGAGAAGGTCTGACATATGCAGACATCAGAAAAAAAAACTGAACAGGTAGCTATGTTTTCACTACAGGAGAAATCAAAGAAGAAGGAGCAGATGATAATGGATTCAACAAAGTGGGAAAATTGAGAAAAAAAAACAGCCTTGTGTTTACTTTTCCTACCAATGTAATGCATTAGAATATTTCTCTACTGTAAGTTAATCAAGCCAGCACTTTTTCATGCCCTTATAATCATTTATCTCCAAAGCTCTTATTCTGAAACATATAATTCCTTATATATTTGTTGGTACTTTTCAACCAGTTGTTCATGAGAAATAGAACAATTATGCAAACATCAATACTTGTCTAGTATCTTACCTAAACAAAAAACTACTTAAAAATTGAGTGAGTAAAAGATATTCATTGAGGTTATGAAAAACACAATGTATTGTGTGGAATAGCACTGTACAAAGTTGGGGGTGATTCAGGGACACACAGTGTGATTGTGCTAAGCTATGCAATATTACAGGCAGTGTACTATCCAAATGAATGCATAGTGAAATGGAGATGAGAATCATTAATGCAAATAGGTCATAGCAAACACAAATTAGATTAAATGATATGGAGATGTCCCCGGTGGTGCAGTGGTTAGCATTGCCACCTCACAGCAAGAGGTTCTCCAGTTTGATCCTCAGCAGGGGTGCCTTCTGTGTGGAGTCTGCATGTCCTCCCTGTGGTCATGTGGGTTTACTCCGGGTGCTCCAGTTTCATCCCAAAGACATGCTGTAGGTGGATTGGAGCTCTAAATTGGCAGTAGGTGTGAGTGTGTGCATGTGTGTGCCTTCTGTGGAAGGTTGGGTGCTGGGCTGGCAACTTGACATCATAAAAAACTCCATTGCCAATCATGAGTGGACAGATGATCCACTGTGGCAACCGCTAACCAGGAAAAGCCAGAAGAAGAAGAAGATATGGAGTTGCCCCCCCCCCCCTACACGTAGACAAGGAACTCTTCCATGTTATTTAGTGACAACTCTTGTTGTTCCCAATGCATAATCCTTTACTCCTCTGCCAGGCAGTTTTTCCTCATAGTGTGCATGAGCAGCCTCGCTATTGACTCATACTTAGGCATGTGTGCAATTACGGCTACTGACTGCATTCATTTGTTCAACAAGGTGACTTCAGACAGTATGGCTATAGTCCTGGCTTCATGAATGTCCTGAGATATGATGTCATTCTCTGCATGACAGCAATTTTCCCTTCCTGTTTCTGTCCTTCTGAGAAGATATTTTTCTATGAAAATTTAGGGATATAGAATAAACAAGAGACATAGACTTGCCAGGGCAACGACTGCTGCAACAAACATCAACCTGTCTGGTGAGCAGTCTGCACATCACTACTGTGACATCAAGAGGCACTACCTAGACCTTCTTTGCCAGTGAGAAGAAGAGCTCATTCAGATTGTTCCTGATATATACAGTAAGTATTCAGAACAAGTTGATTTTGGTGTAATTTATTGCATAACTGCAGGGGCCCTTGCAGAACATATTTTCTTGTGCCTTCTCATTCTGTGCTGATTTTTAGCTCCTAAGCAGATAGAGGTGATTGGGTTCCTATTTCAAAAATGAATAGATAATCTGTCTACAAACACAGGGGTCAGTAGCATAACAGTCATACTACAGCCAGATATAGATGTTATAGCAGAATATTGATCTAAGGTGTATTTATCTCTTGGTTAATTGCAAGACTAACAGGTCACAACAATACATATCTCTGGACACACCTTCTCTATCCACGCTGGCATGGAAACAGACCAACACATATTACATTTTAGTGGTTTTCATATCATCATGGTTGTGAACACATGCCTATTATGGAATGCCCATACATCATGCCAACTGTAATGCATTTCCCCACATTCAAGGCTTTTGATCCACTAATGTGCCTTGAGCATTGTACCAGTCCTATTGGTCCCACACTGAGCAGTATTCACATTTCCCCATATTTGGCTTGTACTGCCTGACAAAATGTCCAATCCTGCACCACTTACATATAACTTACTAATCACATTCTGCTCTTTTGACTACTCTATCATGTTATAGAGCCTCTCTTACATCATAGTTTGATGACAGGTCTACATCTTACCACTACTGAACTGTCTGCCTTTAGTATATCACAATGGCATTGTGAGAATATTGCCCTGCATATTATGTACCCATGACCATATCCACTAAACCAATACCTGTTCATTTCCATCATGATATAGTCATATGGATGGGCTCACCACGCACATTCCATGCTACCTCCCCTTGCCCCAAGATGCTACTTAAATAATTTTTATGATACTCCCTAGGGACAATGGTAATATCCAAAATGAACCTTTGTACCCAGCTTCTCCAATAGAAATGTATCTCTTTATGTTTGTCATAATTATTTGCCACGGTATCTCTGCATATCTAGCAGATGTTTAGTCCATATGCAGCTACCTATATGACTGATAGTCAGATATAGATATGATGTTATTTGTTTTTCATTCTCTCTCTCTCTCTTGCCTTTTTCACTGCCCTATTTTTACATTTTTATTTTCTCCATTTCTTCTACTATTTTATGACTAGATATCCAAGCCTGTGATGTGAAATTGGTCCCTATATCATCCTGCTCTGCCTTTTTCTTTTGAGTCTCCATTTGTTTCTGAGCCTGCCTCTCTGCAGGGAGACATAAATCATCCAGTCAGTGGTGACCCGGGGGGTGCCATGGTAGCCCGTGGCAGCAGATCACTGAAGCGGTGTATTATTGCAGATTCTCCTGATGTCACCAGCAAGATCTAATATGCTTACCTATCCACCTCTTAGTTCAGGAATTCTGGACAAAGTCAAAATGATTGGGGGGACACCCCAAATCAGGGACATATTGTAAATACTGCTCATATAGACTTAGAAAGCTCATAGAATAACAGGTTTTGCATTAGCATGTACTATCTGAATTACATGAAGTCTGAAACTCAAATGTTTGTCATTGTTTTGTAGCCTCACTCCTCAATGATTTGCCAGAAAACCAGACATTTTATGTGGAATAGACTAAAACTAAAAGGCAAAAATCTGGACATCCTGCACAATTCTGTACACTTGAGAGGTATGCCTGTATGTGACATGGCATTAGGTGGAGGAGATGATGACTGCATTGGTGGGGGTAGTGGCTTGATGTAGAGTCACACCACTGACTGGCACTGCCCAATGTGCTGGATGAGACAAGGCCTAGCTGAGATGGCAGTGGGAGAGAGGCAGACGACTGACTGTGTCCTTCCCAGGGCATTGCAAATGTGAACTGCTATCAGACCTTATCAGCAGTTATGATGTTCTTTGTACTTCACCTACCTTTACTGGTTATAGTTCACCAGCTCTCCTGTCCATGTCAATATGTGCTTGTCCATTTTGTTATCCTTATTTTGAAAGCATGTGCCTTGGTGTTTGCTTCTGTGCCCCTGATTCCCTTTGTATACCATATTTCCTTCCACTCCCTTCAACTTACAACCTGTCTCCCCTGAAAAATGATACCTTTCCCCTCCCCACAATCTGTCTTTTCCAATGTCTTCCTGTATGTTTCTCTACTCAGTGTTCTCCCTTTTTCATTACATATGCTCCCATTTCCTCTCTATTTGTATGGATAGTACTGGTAGTTACTTTTCTGGGAGACATATGTTATGATATGCGGCAGTTTTCCTTGTGTCACAACACTGCACATGATGCACATTCTAGAGTGCAGGACACCTGCTGCTGCTCATGATGACTTTAACAGCAGCTTCAGTGCACTGCTCTGCTCACCAGCATTTCTGCAAGCATGAGCTACTTTCATAGCCTGAGGATTGCTGTGGGGATAAATACCTTCTATTGCATAAATAATTACCTTAGAGAATGTTGTGCTACTCAGCATTAAAAAGTTAGCCGTTATTCAGTTACAATTAGGCATGTTTTTTGAATACCAGTGTTAATGTAGACAGGTTCATTACATAAAAAGTCCTGTTTCATTTTATAACCGTCAAAAACAAGTCACATAACCCTTGATAAATGGATTGATGTATTTATACAAGAGAAGTAGCAGGTATTTTTTGAATTTGTAAGAGATTTGCTTTGTTTTTATAAGGCAGGAGACAAATATTGTAAACCATCTCTTGTATAGATTTGCTATTTGTTATGAAGTCATGGAAAAGAAACACGAATACTGACATTTTTTTTCTTCGGGCTCACAGAAAGTAAATACTGCTGTAATATCATACAGTGTCTGAACTATGCTGTTTTATCAGAATTATTTGTTTCCATTGTATTATTTGAAACTTTTATCACTTTTCAGAATAAATTCCATTTTTTTAATTATCTTGTGATATTTTGCTATATTCCAATATAAAAAGTGAATGCAGTTTTGCTTCAGCTGGAGTCAGTTGTCTAAGTTTTTAACATTATAATTTAATTTGTTACTTTTTGGAGTAGCCTTTAAATAGGAAGTCATATCAACTGGCATTTCCAGGATTTAGAAGAAACTCCATTTAAACTGAATTACTAACAGGCTATTACTTTATTCATCTTATTTTTATCTTTAAACAAATAAAACTCATTGTCTAGATTTTAACCTTTTTGATTTATCTTCCATATTTGTCAGATATTATTTAGATTGCCATTATTTGCCTTTATAAACAGATGTAGTACAATACTATGAAGCATCCGGCATGCTGGACTTTTGTCATTTCTTTTACAAATCCTGCAATAATTCTACAACTTCAAAAGACTTCATAGAATCTCACAATATGATTAGGTTTTCAGATTTTTTGGTATGTGTGGTTTAATTATTTTCTTTAAAAGAATGCTTATATAACCATATGCTGACTTTGTGAGTTTGGAATATGGAAACAAAAAATTAATGCATTATAAACAACCCACCTGACTACTTTAAAAACAAAAAAAAAAAAGAAAGAAAATATAAACTCCTAATGACATTGGTGAAAATGGCACAGGTACTTTGAATAATGTCACGTCTGCTGTGCACGCTTGCTATGAATTAAGTTTAACATGCCTTTATTAGTACATCATTTTATAACGCACTGTAATAAAACTGCTACATGTTAAAAACATTGACGTTAAGGTGATATTGCAGACTACAAACTGTATGCAGTGCTTGTGAACAAAGTACCAGAATTTTAATCCTTCATACCACATTGCTGAAGTTTTAACACTTTTCATTTTTATGGAACATATTGTTAATTGTAACAATTAACTCAGCTGTTAAAGTCATGTTATGACAGCAGCTGCAAATAAAGCAGCCTACATGTTACTACACATATTACTGTGTAGTTTGTTATTTTCTTCAACCGTGCCTGCAGTTGCACAGGCTCCAGTGTACCAGCAACAGCAGCAGCAATCTAAGCAGTTCAAAGGCAGATTAAAGGCTATTCAAGACTTAATGCAGTGATCTTGTTATATACACACTTAGCTATTACTGCCATATCTGGGGACATGAGACAGAATTCTGCATGGAAAAATGCAAGTGACCACAGAATTCATGTTGCTTGCTTACAAGTATTTCATCAAGAAGTGTATGTTGAAAATGTTGGCATACATAAACAGCTTTTATAAGTGGATTAGTTACAGAAAGATGAGCAATGTATTTTGAAATGGTATAGAGGAATAAAAAAGCAAGCTATTATAGCAACAACCCATGCCTGGGTGTGGGTAATGCTGGATTTACCCACGGTTGGTGTGGTTTGGTTATGAGGGCGAAGCCCAAGTGGCCAAACAAAGCCAACCGTGGGTAAATCCAGCATTACCCACACCCAGGAGTGGGTTATTGCTATTATACAATGACATTATTTAAGAAAAAAAAAGAATTACTTTTCTTAAATAATAGCATTGTATAATGCCTCCCTGCTGCCCTTCCGCAGCTGTCTGGTATTTTGCGGCAGTTCTGATGTACTGCGCATGCGTATGCCTATGCAGTACATCAGAGCTGTGGGTAAAAGCAACAGAGAAAGCAAGATCTCTGTTGCTTTTTACAAACTGTTTTGCTATGTTTAATGGGTTTAACATAGCGAGAAAGCTTTAAAAAAAGCAACGGAGAATCTATGTTGTTTTTTTTAAAGCTGTCTCGTCGTTTAACATAGCGAGACAGTGTGAAGCAATGGAGATCTTGCTTTCTCCGTTGCTGCAAAAAGAAACAGTTATAGTAATGTAAAAAGTCCAGACGACCGGACCTTTTTCCATTACTATAATTCTGATTTACAATGTGCACGCTGACCATTCAGCGTGCACATTTTTGAATATTAATGGGGGGTCATTGTATAATGTGACTGTGTTGATTAAGCATATTTTCTGAGAACAGTTATGCACATAATAGATGACTACAGCGATTGGGAAGAGTGTTACTACTACATAGTATTAGCTAAAAATGAACATTTATTACCGTGAAGTAGCCTATGTTTCTTTAAGCCAAATGCCAAATACTTTTCCAGTCACACAGGTAGACTAATATCATGAAAATGCCTAGATAACAAATTTGATGTGAAAGTTGCTTCAAGTTTTGATTTTTTGCCTTTTCTGTGGACAGTATGAATGCAGACACCATATACAAGACTAGTAAATAGAATGGTGGTCCTGGTTTCTACCTTGTGGTAGACATTGCAGACAGCTTGGCTCTACAAAGAAGTCTATAATACTGATATACCTTGGTTAGTATATGGTTAGCACAAACATCACATTTTATTTTTTATTTTTATTTTTTTACATTTTTTGTTTAATTTGGTTTTAAAACAATAAATAAAATAATCAGTTTAAAAACAAATAACTATTTACATAGGTCCATAGCTGATCAACACATCAGAGTTATACATTAACAATTATTATACCATGACCCCCCATTAATATTCCAAAACGTGCATGCTGATTGGCCAGCGTGCACATTGTAAATCGACTTATAGTAATGGAAAAAGGTCCGGTCACCCGGACTTTTTCCATTAGTATAAGTCTCTTTTAAAACACTGTCTTGCTATGTTAAAAGAGTTTAACATAGCAACACAGGTTTAAAAAAAGCAACAGAAATCTCTGTTGCTTTTTTTAAAGCTGTCTCGCTATGTTAAACCCATTTAACATAGCGAAAAGTAAAAAGCAACAGAGATCTTGCTTTCTCCGTTGCTTTTGGCCACAGCTCTGATGTACGGCGTAGGCATACGCAGTATATCATAACTGCCGTGGATACCAGACAGCTGCAGAAGGGCAGCAAAGAGGCATTATATAATGCCATTATTTAAGAAAAGTAATTATTTCTTTTCTTAAATAATGTCATAGTATAATAGCAATAACCCACTTCTGAGTGTGGGTAATGCAGGATTTACCCACGGTTGTCTTTGTTTGGTCCCTCAGGACCAAACCACGCCAACCGTGGGTAAATCCCGCATTACCCACACCCACGCGTGGGTTATTGCTATAATAATACCACCAGTAATCCCATACCTCTGACATGACATATGTGATTTACAGTGACAAGAGATGAGTCTACGCACACACTTGAACAACTATTATGATACATCCACACTCCATGAGGGTATCCAAGTGCACTGCCCGGGCATTGTAACATCTGCTAAAGGTTTTAGGAGGGACACTGCTATACCTGTATACGACAGTATGGGCAATACAGGCTAGTTGCCCTGTGTGAATGGTATATATATATATATATATATATATATATACATATATGCCATTCACACACACACACATATATATATATATATATATATATATGTATATGTATATACTTCAATGTGGATTTGTGTCAAATGCCTTGACCTGGTCAAGTTCCACAGGATGATACTGTTGTCATCATGCATGCCTTCGATGACCTCATTGAGGCTATCTAACAGATGTAACAGACATGATGTAGCATTTACAACTCACACAGATCTGCTGCACATAACTGAAACATAACTAAACAGAAATGCATGAAGAAAGTGACAGTCTTATAGACTGATTTATTGACAATCAAAAAATGCAGTATGTTTCATAGGTTCATAGGTTCATAGGTGTGTACTAGGCTAATGGCCCTGGGGCCTTTACAAGCCTAACCCATAGAAGTGCCCTGGCATTGTGCTGCCCGTTGTTAGTTCCCAGTGCTTCTATCAAGTAGAGCCACTGGAGTGATCCCAGGGATGAACTTTCTATTACCCATCCACTCATCAAGATTTCTCTTGAAGAGGGCTAGTGAGGTGCTCTGCTTGACATGTATGAGAAGTCTATTCCAGAGCATGGGTAGTCTCTGGATTATGAACCTGTCCCTCCAGCATGTTCTGTTGATTGTGGTAATGAGTTTGAGGTCTCTGGAGTGTGTGGTGCAGAGGGATTGGGATTTCTTTAGATGTAGCATTTCTAACAGAGCTGGGTCAGACATGGCTTTGTAACTCAAGCAGAGATCACCACTTAGTAGACGATATAAGACAGAGAATATCTGGATTTTTTTGAGTCTGTCTGTGTAGGACATGTTTTTAAGGCCTAGGATCCTCTTCGTGAGGTACTTTTGTGGCCACTCCAACTGTTGCAGGTGTCTAGTAAGGTACATGCCAAATAGGGCATTATACTCTATGATTAGTCTAATGAGAGAAGAGTAGAGAGAAATAATTACCTCTTTTCTCCTGGATGCAAAACCCTTGGTAATGAAATCTGCCACACAGAAGGACTTTCTGACCACCGTGGCAATGTGGTGGTTGAAAGAGAAGTTGTGGTCAACCTGTGTCCCCAGATCGTTTATAACACCTTCAGTGTTCAGTGGGCTACCATCAGTGTACTAATCAGTGGGAATTGAGTTTTTCCCAAAAGGGATGACTACGCATATTTTGGCATTAGGCTTAAGGCCATGGTTTTGACACCAGTCATTGGTTTCAGTGAGGCCTTTCTGTAGGATGTCTGCATTACTTGGGGAGCTAATAATGGCTCCCAGCTTGCAGTTATCTGCGAATTTGGTCAGCCAGAGTCCATCCATGTTAGACCGGACCTGTGAGAAGTAGATGCCAAGCAGGAGAGGACCCAGGACCGATCCCTGTGGGACTCCTGTGTATTCTATCTGTGAGCCAATTTGCAACCTACCTAATGATATAGGGATTGATGCCTAGTTTGCTGAGTTTATCAATAATTCCTGAGTGAGAAATGCTATTAAAGGCCTTGGCCAGATAGCGGTAGGCTGTATGAACTGCCTTACCTTCATCCAGTTGCTCTGTTGACTGACTCAAAGAAGTCAACCAGGTTGAGCAGGCATGATCTACCCTTCACAAAACCAAATTGTGTGGGATCTAGAGTTTGGGGATTTCCTATATCCTTGTTAATTAGGTCCATGATGATGTGCTCCATAGCCTTATATATAAGACTCGTCATGCTAATGGGGTGATAGTTCTCAGCGTCTGTAGTTGTTCCCCCTTTATGGAGAGGGATAACTGTAGCAGTGCACCATTCAGTAGGGACAAAGCCTGAGGTGAGGCTGTGAGTGAACACAGCACACAGATGTGGTACCAGTTCACTTTGTAATTCATATAGAACACAGCCAGGGATATTGTTGGGTCCCATGGAAGCTGTATTCTTGGCCTTAGACAATACAGCCTTAACCTGTGCTGCAGTAATGTTGGGTGCCTGGCATTCTTCCGGTATTGAGATTGGTCTTTTAGGTGGGAGAGAGGGGTAAAGTTGGCACTGACTCTGTCGACCAGTATGTTGGCAATATCTGTTGGCTCATTATAGGGGGTACCATTGTGCAGTAACTCAGAGCAAATCTGGGTATTGCCATGCAGATCCTTGATAGAACTATAGAAGGTTTTGTGGTTGTTTTTAGTGTCTGCAACAATTCTGCCTTCATAGCTGGCTTTGGAGCTTTTGATGAGGGATCTCAACTTTTTGTTAAGGCTAATAAGGGAATTTTTCCAGTCTTGGGACTTCACCTTTTTCTGCAACAGTTTCTTCCTTCTGTTGTAGAATTTATTAATGGCAGGTGACCACCAGACTGGCTTCCTTTTTTTGGAGGAGAGCATCTTGGTTCTGTTGGGTATGGCTAGTTCCATTCATTTATGTATGTTTTTGTACAGAGCATTGGTGTATGTTTCAGCAGTCGTGCATCTATTTTCCATTGGCATGGGTGCCCTGAAGTTTGCCACCTCTGTTTTTAGGAGTCCAAAGTCAGCTTTGGAGAAGCTTTTCATGGTGCATACCTTTGTGGGGGGTGTAGGTGAGATGTGTATTTTCATGGTGATTAGTTTGTGGTTGGATCTTACCAGGGAGGAACTGATTACTGGTGTACAGCAATGGTTGCCCATGTTATTAATAACCAGGTCAAGGATGTTGCCTCCTTTAGTCGGGGTAAGAATGAGCTGGTCCAGGGCATTGGAATTGATGAATTCCAGGAAGTGTTGGGCCAGTGCATTGGTGCATGAGTAGTTTTCACAGCTGATGGAGGGGTAGTTGAAGTCACCTAGTATGAGAGTATGGGTTGGATCTTAATAGTTTCCAAGGTGCTTAGGAATGTGGAGTGAGAGTTTTGGGACATGGTTGGGGACCTATAGCAGGCTATGACCTGAATCGCCATCTTACCCAATGTTAGTTGTATCTGGAGTATCTCAGATGCATTATGCTGGGCTACTAGTCTGGAGATATGCATATCCTTTATGAATATGGAGACACTACTGCCTTTGGCGCTTCGGTCCATGTTCTGGGGCTGAAAGGTGTGGAATAAGTTATAGCCTGGTAGCGCAGGGGTGCTTTCTGCTGCTTTAAACCAGGTGTCCATTACAACACAAATATCAATGTTCTCCATTTTGAGCACTGCTTCAAATAAGTGCATCTTGAGATTTAGACATCTAACATTGAGCAGCATGGCCCTCAGATTGCATTTATTTATAGCTGCTATGGTGGTAATTTCATCTCTGGAACACCGCCTAAAAAAGGCACTATAGGGGTGGCAAGAGCCTTAACCAGTACCCTGAATAACAGGGGTGACAGATACAGGCCATGTCTGGCAAAGCATCGAGGTCTGTCAATAATGTCATCCTAAGCAGACAGATACTGGATCCCCTTAGAATGACAACAGAAACTTAGCCAATTGTTGAAGTCAGTCATTTTTGTTTGTACTGTGGTATGATTCTGGGCAATGGTAGGATGCTGCTCAGGGCTGAGGTCATACCTGCCTGGGCCACATAATCCGAGAGCTCCACCATGTCTCTTTTCATGTCGTCAAGGGAGGTGTGTCTCAGGTCATTCACACCCACATAGACAATGACAGTTATACTTGTACTTGTTGTGGAGTGACCTGGGTGCGTGTGTTATCTGTTTGATTTTGGCACCTGATAAACAGCTGACTGTTACCTTCTCCTTATTCAGCCTAGTGAGTGGGACATCAGTGTGCTTCACTATTGAGTTACCTATGATTTTTGTATTGGGTAAGCTGTTTTGCCTTAGGGGCATAGGTTGAGTGGCACACTGTGTAGGTGAGCTATGTGTCTTGTGGTTTGTGCTGTGTTGTGGTGGTTAAGTGCGTTTCTGCCTTGGAGGTCCCTGCTGTTTGGGTAGATTTCTGTTGAGAGCATCTGTGAAGGTGGGTGTGTGGTTTGTGTTTTTATGTGAGGGCTGTGATGGTGGTGTTCTGGAGTGCTATGTGTTCCATGTGGAGTGGTGCAGGTGTTGACCTTCTCCTCTTGACCAGCTCTTCCGGTCTTGGCTGGGGAGTGCATGGCTTCCAATTTGGAGATATAGGCACGTCTCTCACAAGTCTGAGTGTTGGGAGGTAAGAGGAGAGGGTTGTCTGTGTACATGACGTAGTTGCTACACTGCCTCAGAATGCCCAAGTTCACCAGCTTAATAGGAGAAAGCACAGGAAACTGACCTTTAGACATGCTAGGAAGAATGGTCATGATTACTAAGTACTGGAGCTGTTTCCTTATAGGATGTCTGGTGCTGATAGCACTTGTGTGCTACAAAAAGTGCTACAAAAAAGCCTGATGAAGTGCTGGTGAATAAGCTAATTAAAGTGCAGGACAGAAGAGAAAGTTGAAAGGGATAGAAAAAAACTGCCCAAACAGACAATAAAACTACACTTTCAGAGCTGGAAACCACTCCTCTTGTGGTAGATAGGCTACCTAGTGCTTACCACTGCCACTAATAAGCTGGAAGGCTTCCCTCTATCACAGAAGGGTCTGGGAAACTCAGTCCTGGATACTGCAAATCTGTATCTGGACTACTATAGCAACAGGAAAGGCAGAAAACAAGCCAAGAACTTTTTTTTTTGTTTTTTTTTAAGAAAAACAGTTAACTTAAAAGACTAGCACTTGCAGTATGAAACAATACAGTTAAACAGCAATGAAATGCAGTAAAATGCAGTTAAACAGTAATGAAATGCAGTAGGTAGCAATTAAATGTAGTTAATCAGTAGATTGTTTTTAAACAATAGCTCACAAATCACAACAGTAACAGACATCACTAATAAAGCAGTGATTCAGTAGAATACTGTCATCAATTTAGTGAGCCTACCAACAAGCTTAAGTTGCCAAAGGTTGTAATGGGACCAAGGAAATAACCTCTCACCTACAAAGTTTTCTGCCAGATTACCACTGTCAAAGAAAATTTGGTTACAGAACTCAAGTATCTCAAACTTTCATGAAAAAGTATTTTGCTGTCTGACTTACAGTGTACAGTTTGTGGCTGTTACTAAATGCCAAGAAAATATTCACATCTGTTTCCTTCTCCTACATCTTGGAACCCACTTAATATTTTCTCTTAAAAACTAATGATTTGCAGGTGTCCTTTGTTCTTCTAAAATAACAGAAGCTCACATCATATTGAGGGCTGGAATAATAGTAGTCCACTGAGCCGAGTCATAAAACACACCCGATTGACTTTGTGACATTTTATTATACAATGGTCAAGGATAACCAATAGTGATGCCATAAATAATTCATATGCAACTTATTGACAAATACCATCAAACCATAACCTCAAGCTGGTTGGTGTAAACCTGCCTGTTCTGGCTGCCACTTCAGAGAAAACCAGGTATGTATTTCTAGCTATTTTGGACCTGGTGGCAAACCCATTTAACTCATACTTACAAGCAGCATACCCTCAAGGCTGCTGAACAGGAATGGGGGGAACACAAGGGGAGGGGTGAAGCCATAAGGCCACCACCAACCCAGCATGGCATGCTGTTTCCGGCAAATCAGTGGCTTCATGAATAAATTCTGGGTTATGGAAGGAATCAAGTCAAACTTAGAGAAATCTCTGAATAGCAACAACCATATCCAAATTAAACAAATCAAAACCCATGTTCTTCAAATGAACATTGTCCAGATCATAGAAATCGGGCTCCAGTCTGTCACTATCACTGGCTCAATCACTGGAAACCAATTTGGCTAGCAGCCCACTTGACTCTGTGGCTGATTAAACACCTGGCTTTCTCAATGGCACACACTTTCTAGCACCCTTCCAGTACAGTCTTGGGATGATGGCAGACCAGAAGAAAACTACCTTTGGATGAAGCTGCTGCAAGTGGTCCATATTAGATAAGATTCTGGCCAACAATACTTTCTTAGAGGCTTGATCTAGATCATTTTCCTCAAGGAGAATTAGCAGAACACTGAGCAAAGCTTCTTCCATGGTAATCATATGCCAAATTTCCAAGAATTGAAAGAACTAAGACCAGGTAAACCAAAAGAACGAACTCTCCGATGGTTACTATTAAAGGAACTTGAGTGGTAAGTCAAGTGGGGTAAGGCTCAAATTGATGCTCTCTGAATAAAAGAATGGCCCAAGAACCACCTCCTTCCTTGCAACAGAAATAAAAATCAATGCCCGATGAATTACAAAAAGGTATCAGAGACCCTCCTTCCCATTCTTTGAATGACCTGCACAGAGTGCCCTTTCATGGCTAAGTCTAAGGTACAACCTATCTGGAAGGAATGTGAGGAATATCCTTGTGGGAAACCATTTTCCCTGTCAATGCCTGCTTAATAAATGCATTATTCTCTGATAGGTTAAATGACCTGCCCAAGGCCTGCATGAAAACCTTCTTTTTCTTCTTTCGGCTGCTCCCGTTAGGGGTCGCCACAGCAGATCATCTGTTTCCATTTCCTCCTGTCCTCTGCATCTTGCTCTGTCACACAAACCACCTGCATGTCCTCTCTCACCACATCCATAAACCTTATCTTAGGCCTTCCTCTTTTCCTGTTATCTGGCAGCTTCATCCTTAGCATCTTTTTCCCAATATACTCTACATCCCTCCTCAGCACATGTCCAAACCAACATAATCTTGCCTCTCTGGCATTGTCTCCAAACCTTCCAACCTGGGCTGACCCTCTAATATACTTATTCCTAATTCTGTCCTCCCTAGTCACACCCAGTGCAAATCTTAACATCTTTAACTCTGCCACATCCAGCTCTGACTCCTGCCTTTTTGTCAATGCTACTTTCTCCAACCCTTATAACATATCTGGTCTCACTACCCTCTTGTAGACCTTCCCTTTTACTCTGACTGGTACTTGTCTGTCACAAATCACTCCTGACACTCTTCTCCACCCACTCCATCCTGCCGGTACTCTCTTCACATTTCTTCCACACTCACCATTACTCTGAACTGTTGATCCCAAGTATTTTAACTCATACACCTTCACCACCTCTACTCCCTGCATCCTCACCATTCCTCTATCTTCCCTCTCATTCACACACATATATTCTGTCTTAGTCCTGCTGACCTTCATTCCTCTTCTCTCTAGAACATATCTCCACCTCTCCAGGATCTCCTCCACCTGTTCCCTACTCTCACTACAGATTACAATGTCATCTGCAAACATCATAGTCCACGGGGACTCCTGTCTGATCTCGTCTGTGAACCTGTCCATCACCATTTCAAATAAGAAAGGGTTCAGAGCTGACCCTTGATGTAATCCCACCTCCACCTTAAACACATCCGTCACTACCCCCGCAGACCTCACTGCTGTCACACTACCCTCATACATATCTTGTACCACTCTTACATACTTCTCTGACACTCCCGACTTACTTATACAATACCACAACTCCTCGCTAGGCACCCTGTCATATGCTTTCTCTAAGTCCACAAAGACACAATGCAACTCTTTCTGTCCTTCTCTGTACTTCTCAATCAACACTCTCAGAGCAAACTTCACATCTGTAGTGCTCTTTCCTGGCATGAAACCATACTTCTGATCACTAATCATCACCTCCCGTCTTAATCTAGCTTCCACTACTCTTTCCCATAACTTCATGCTGTGACTGATCAATTTAATCCCTCTATAGTTACTACAGCTCTGCACATCACCCTTATTCTTAAAAATCGGTAACAAAACACATTTTCTCCATTCCTCAGGCATCCTCTCACTTTCCAAGATTTCACTAAACAATCTAGTTAAAAACTCCACTGACATTTCACCTAAACTCCTCCATGCATCCACAGCTATGTCATCTGGACCAATAGCCTTTCCATTCTTCATCCTCTTCATAGCTATCCTTACTTCCTCCTTGCTAATCCACTGCACTTCATAATTCACTATCCGCATATCATCCAACCTTCTCTCCCTCTCATTCTCTTCATTCATCAGCCCCTCACAGTACTCTTTCCATCTGCTCAACACACTCTCCTCGCTTGTGAGTATGGTTCCCTCATTATCCTTTATCACCCTTACCTGCTGCACATCTTTACTAGCTCGGTCCTTCTGTCTAGCCAATCGGTACAGGTCCTTTTCTCCTTCCTTAGTGTACAACCTTTCATACAACTCTTCATACGTCTTATCCTTAGCCTTCGCCACCTCTCTCTTTGCCATGCACCTCATCTCCTTATACTCCTGTCTACCGTCTTCATCTCTCTGACAATCCCACTTCTTTTTCTTTGCCAACCTCTTTCTCTGTATACTCTCCTGTACTTCCTCATTCCACCACCAGGTCTCCTTGTCCTCCTTCCTCTTTCCAGATGTCACACCAAGCACCTTTCTAGCCATCTCCGTTACCAGCTCTGCTGTAGTTACCCAGCTATTCGGTAACTCTTCCCTGCCACCCAGTGCCCGTCTTAACTCTTCCCTGGACTCCACCTTACAGTTACCATTTCTCAATTTCCACCATTTGATCCTTGGTACTGCCCTCACACTCCTCCTCCTCTTCTTGATCACCAATGTCATTTTACAAACCACCATCCTATGCTGCCTAACTACACTTTCCCCTGCACCACTTTAGAGTCTCCAATCTCCTTCAGACTGGCCCTTCTACATAAGATATAATCCACCTGTGTCCATCTCCCTCCACCTGCCTGCATGAAAACCAAGCTTGAAATTTTCTCTGAGGGAGTAGTTTTAAATAGCAAACTGACCAAATGCACGGGACAAGTGACTAGCCCACTGGCCTTGTCTAGTCGCACCTGCTGTCCTATACCAACTTGATCAGTGTTGATTATTTTTAACCAAATTGTAACAAACTCCTTGTGGAGGACAAGACCCTCCTAACAAAGGTAAAGGAGAAGTTCACTGGCACAAAAGGCACCCATATACAAAGATGTGAGCAAAGCAGCTATAGAGACAAATGAGTGAAATTCACCCATGGTCAATAAAGACCTTGAATAAATAGGGGAAGGAGTCATCTTCCAATGCATTTTCTGGAAACCTGGGAAGGTCCCCACATATTCTCAAGGCCCTTAGGTATCCTTCCCATAACCCAATCTCCTGACACAGTCTGAAGGCCCAAAAAGTGGTCCAACCATCCCAAAGCTGCAAGTGAGCTCTTAGAGTTTTAGGTGAATCCCCTGTGGTGGAGCTGTCCATTAAAAATTGGAGCAACAACTGTACTCCCCATGACCTGAAGCCAGGGATCAAAGACCCATAGAATGCCTTAAAAACATGGATAAATGACAAATATGCTCTCCTAGTGTTGCTGGCCCAAGAATTTGCCAAAACAGGTAATGCTAGTCTTCTCCAATTAGCCAGATTCTCACAGGAACTAGGGTGCCCTTTGGATCCGAATGTTTAGACAAGAGGCAAAACCTGGCAAACTGAAAGCAGGATTATCAGATATAGAATTAAGATGACCAAGGACATGAACACACAAAAATGACAAATTAATTTGTAAACTTAACAAAACTAAAAGCCTGATGACTGAGTAGACCAACCTGGACTTGGAAGAATGCTTTTTTTTTTGAAAACGTGAACCACTGAGATATTATCTGAGTGAAAAAATATCCTCTTGTCACATAATCTATCCTTCCATACTAACAATGCCACCTAAATGTCCCTCTTCCTCTCTCTGGATCAGCTTTCCTGCAACCTTTCAACAAACCAGCTGCTCATGAAATACTCCAATCATACTGGATGCCCCAGGTGCATCAGTAAAAAGCTCAAGGTTGGTAGCAGTGATCCAAGGGTCTGCCAAAAAGAAACTCCATTGAACACTCTCAAGAATGTGAACCATGTATCAAAGGTTATCCTTAATCTGTCTGGATAGCTGGTCCAGATGGTGCTTGGGCCTGTCACCTTTCTATAAGTCAGATATGGACCATAGGTATGTTTTACTGGAGAAACTCCCCTGCAGGCAAAGTTCAGCAAACTGTGTAACTGCATGATGTCTCCCACTTGAACTTTGCTAGAACCCAAGGATCTCCAAAGTAAATGTCAGACTTGTTAAAGTTTGGGTAGAGGAAGCTTGAAGGAGTTATTAGTGGCACTGACTTCTATTTCCAAAAAAGTCAGGAGTCGACCTAGCCCTTATGACTTGTCATCAGCCAAGGGTAGCCCCAACTCAGAGAAAAGCTGCTTGAAAATGGACATGCCTTCCAATGCATCATCCTGACCCTCCCGCACTATCAAAAAGTCATCTAGGTAGCATTCTGCTGACCATCAGGGGTCTTGTTTTTGCCATCACCAATGTAAAGCTGTGGTAAATAGTTTGAATGTTGCACTAGCTACAGCACGTCCCTTTGGTATTGGAGTGTCAAAAAATATGTTCCCGTAGAACTGAAAACCTAAATAAGGCCAATTGTCTTGTCTCACAGGAAGAAGACAGAAAAAAGACTGGATATCCATCATACAGAGCCAGGGTTCAGTATAGCCCCTGATGACTTTCCCTACCTGATCCAAAGAAGAGCAGTGCACTTTGGTTAGCTTGATTTCAACAAAATCATTGACAGAACTCCCTGATGGGTGTGACAAGTAATGAACCTGAACTCACTCTCCTATTTCTTGGGAACCAGGCTGATGGGGGAAATTTTAAACAAAAACCAGGAAGAGGAAGAAAAGAGGCCAATTATCTGGTCAGCTCATTACCCTTTCTCTATTAGCTTAGCAGAAATGTGTTCATGTCCTTTGATGGAAAACAAATTGTTAACTAACTTAGAATCTAAAGGGGCTGTGTGAATAGAAAAAAGTTTGGAGAAACCTTTAAGAAGGCTGGCTGCTGCCCTATCATCTGACTAGTCTGACAGCAGGCAGGATAATCTGTCTAGACAAAAAGGGGAATAAGCCCAGTGTGTCATGTTCAGGTCCACTACCAAGACCCTCTGTGTCCAGGAAAAGATGTATTGGCACAAAAGGAAGCACTGTGCCCCCTACCAATCTTTCCATCTGTCTGAGAAATAGAAAAGACCAACCTGTCCCTAGGTAACAAGGCCCAAAACCTGGAAGCAGGAAGATCTTTCCCACATGCCAAACACACAGTGGTTATATTTGCAAGTGGGACAGACACTTTTGCCATGATTGAAATCCCAGGAAAAACATTGTATCTTTTGGCTTAATAGCCCCTCCATAATGCCTGTATCTACCTCTTTGTCCAACATGACACTAAGCGATATGTCAGGATGCGTTGACTCCCACTTGAGGGAACTATGGAGAGCTTTCAGCTTCTTGAAGTGCTGATCATAATTCAACCAACCAAAACCCAGTTTCACATGGTGGGCTTCCGTTATGGTTATAAAAAAGCTAATAAAGGCAATGCTTGGGTGCGGTCCTTCTCAATGAACATGCCCATAAATAGCACAAAACCCAGGGACCAATTATCCCAGTTCCTGACTGGTGTCCTGGCTGATGCCTTCTTCCCGATGGCAGGTAAGGCTGCCATCATGTCCTTGTTAGACTTGTTATCAGCATCCAGTATGCATTTAATTCCCTCATTATCCACTAGATCAAAGATATCTTCATACTCCCCTTTTATTCTTGTCTTTGACCTTGGTGCGAACATGAGCTGTGATGTGAGAGACAAGTGAATTGGAACCTGTAAAGCTGAGGGTAGCCATAGGGGGCAAGAATTGGGGGGCACACTCATCTGGATGAGACTGGATCTCCATCTCTGAACCCCTTACCTCCTTGGATCCCCATTGAAGATGGGTAAAGATAACTACAGCACCTGGTTAACATCAGTTCCTACTTGCACTCCCAGATTCAAAGTTGTAGAGGTAGCAACATTTCTCTCTAAGGCTATGTCAAACAGCCTAACTTTCACTTATTGCGGCAAAGAGTTTATAATCTCATCTTACCAATTATCAGCAGATTGACCCCTGCCAATAATATTAAGCCCTGTAGACCCAACATAGATGTTACCTTGTGCTTCGGTTGGTATGTCAGAAAAGCAAGAAGGGGTGATCCTTTGGATGGTCTTTTTCCGAGAATTCTTAGCTGGAGCTTGTCCTTTAGCTGTGCTCTCTTCCAATTTTAGTGAAGGTCACCTCTTGGAATCTAGGCTCTGCTCAGCCTCCGCCTATTTCTCTAAATTAATTAGCAAGTCTTGTGCTTCCTGCAATAGATGCACCCATCTCTCTTTAATGGACTGTATCATGGCTGAACTGGAAAGATAGAAAGGATTAGCACAGGAAACACTACCAACGAGACTCACACACACACACACACACACACACACACACACACACACACACACACACACACACACACACACACACAAGGAGAGGAGGTGAGGAAAATATGACAAACTTAAACCACATGAAGTTCCAGTTGGTATAAAAAAGATTGGATGCTGGGATACTGTGCTGCTGTGAGGTTATAGATTGCATAGTCCTCAGGATGTTTACCTGCTTATCCTTTCCTTGAAAGAAAATGTCACTGTGATTAAAACCAGCTGAGCTGCTGCAGGTATTCTGGAATGTCTTGTCATATACTACGCAAGCCACTCTACCAAACCAAGGAGGTGTACAATCTGAGAATCAAGTGCTGAGGTAAACATTATATACTTCCGGTTATGCCATGCCCTAAATTTTAATAAAATTAACACTAACATTACAACTTTAATATAAAATCATTGTACCCAAGATATCATCATGCAAATAATTATATAATATCATTTAACCTACACACAACCCCCACTAGAACATAAAAACAAAATTTGACTTGATTCCCCATATTTAGACTCCAATATTTGCTCTCATAAAAAATCAAGCTTCCGGAAATGTGAGGTGCAGATACTGATCCAAATAAACATTCATTTACAACTGATACATCAACCCAAAATGCTAAAGCATAACATGACAGGATATATGCACCAGAGTGCTCAGGCTCCCACACCCAATGTGCCCAAATTAATGAAAGCATCCTTCAAACTGCATAAGACAGTACACTAAAAAAAAAAAATACTAAAATAAAGGAGCAAACCATATGCAGCAAAATCATACAGATGCCAACGATCACAAACTATGCACTAACATTAAATTTTAACTGTGCCATCGCAATTTTATTAGTTCAACATGATGTTACCAGGCATGTATTTATGTAATTAATAAAACTTTTTATACTAGCAGAATGCAGGAGTATGTCCCCAAAGTGCCCTTAAACTTAGTGTTACCCTATGCCCATATTATAAAGTTACTCCTGTTCTTGAAATTATTAGTTTATTATCTTAATTATGCATACATAGCCATATGCTTTTTTTTTAATATGAGAGCACTCATCCTTCAAATGTGTATTGTAACAGCCTGATCAGAAAACACCCCATGCCCAACATAGCTGTTGCACCAGTACTGTATGTGTTTTTTAAGGTTCCCCTTATAATCTTGAGATACTGAAAGCTCGAATTTCAGTATCTCAAAACTATAAAGTCAAATAGCCCACAATCCCAAAACACACAAACACGAAAAATAAAATCCCGAACATTCACAAACCATACGCCACACAACACGCACACCATTCAACCCACAGCACACAAACTACACAATCCTACACTACGTCTATACAGGGTGGCAAGCCCCCTTGCACCCCCCACCCCCCTGTTTATATATACCAACTCCCAGATCGCACTAACAGTTAAGAAAAGCATTACTCACACGCAGGCATTCCACACTCCCTCACACACACACACACACACACACACACACACACACACACACACACACACACACACACACACACATCACACATACACAAACACAAACACAAACACATCCAACACTCACACTCATACTGTCACCTCCCTACCCAACCCAGAAGCACAACTTATAATAATACGCACATACACTCACTTGCCTTCACTTCCGTAAAGCAGCCCGGCCAAACACTTCCCATCCCGTTGCTGTACTGCATAAGCACAGATTTGAGATATTCGAATTCATGCTTATGCACTTTCCAGATTTCACATTTTTGCCTTTACGGTCCCGAGATACTGAAATTCGAGCTTTCACTATTTCGGGATTGTAAAGGAGGACTGTTTTTTTAAATACATATATTTATTGTTCTACGTATATATTTTATTTATTAATATTTTTAATACATCTACACCAGACTGAAAATTAATAATAATTCTAATATATTATGTTTTAATTTATCTACACACACACACATATATATATATATATATATATATATATATATATATATATATATATATATATATATATATATATATAAACCTTTTTACTTAAAAATAACCCCCCCCCCCCGGCCAATCTGCATGACCCACATTAAGCTTCTTGAGTAAATTAATTAAAAAAAGAAAATATATATATATATATATATATATATATATATATATATTAATTCAATGAAATAAATGTTAAAAAACAAAGTACTGGCACTGTACAGATGAATAAATGGCCACCATATAGCTGATAAGCCCTCACAGTGATCTCCAACCCAGTTGCTGCCAGCTGGCTCCATCTTGACGTGCCTGCTGATAGATCTGGCAGGTAGGAATAGAAGCATTTTCTCAAATAGGGGGAGTACTCCTGAACCCCCCCCCCCACTGATGATGACTTGTGGCTCATGGAAAATGAGCCATTACATGATAAGTGGTTGTTAAGGTATTTACCTCTCAGACACAAAGTACAGGGTTTGATTCTCACCTTGAAAAGCAAGCCTGTGCTTGAGAAGGCATCTGAGGTCATTAGCCTAGTAATCCCTGTGTTTTTAAATTAACGACTTTCTCTAATGATTTATGAAAAAGGCAAATCCTTTATCTGTGCAGAAAATAAGTATTCCCTTTCTTTGAATATTAACACCCCAAATAATTATACAAAACACCAGGAGGACCATATCCCTGCACTTGTGAGTGACATTTGTTTCCCACATACAACATGTATTTCAATACATGTTAATCTGTGAGTTTTTATTACAGTTTCATGGCACTGAGGTGAAATGTTTGAGATCATATCTCCCCATCAACCAACCAGTCATTAAATACAATGCACCCTTCATCTTGTACCCAGCCAGGCACTTGAAACAGGTTGGGAGGCCATAAGGGTTCCTCACAAACAGAATTCAGGAAATAAACAATATGACAACCAAGAATGATACCTCAGTATAAAGAAAAAATGATGAATTTTAACAA
Organism: Protopterus annectens; assembly: GCF_019279795.1. Taxonomy (NCBI): domain Eukaryota; kingdom Metazoa; phylum Chordata; order Ceratodontiformes; family Protopteridae; genus Protopterus; species Protopterus annectens. The sequence goes on from NC_056725.1 coordinate 1,070,628,718, forward strand.
ATGGCTAAGCTTCTGATGTCATTCAAAGGGGATCCAGTGTCTGTCAGCCTGGGACAACATGCTTGACAAGCCACGTTGCTTCCCAAGAGATGGCATGCACCTGTCACCCCTAGGCTTTCGAATACTGGCCAAGGTTCTTGCTGCCCCCATAGTGCCTTTTTTAGGCAAGGCTCAAAAGTCAAACCCACCTCCATAAACAGTACAATTAACAAAAAACTGAGGGTTATGCTACTCAACGCCAACAGTTTGAATCTCAAAATGCACGCGCTCAAAGCACTCCTCAGTATGGAGAACGTCGACATCAGTGCAGTAACTAAAATCTGGTTCAAGGCTCCAGAGAGCAACCCAGCACTACCGGGCTACAACTCATACCACACATTTCGGCCACAGAACATGGACCGAAACACAAAAGGAAGGGGTGTATCCATATTAATCAAGGATACCTACACCTCTAGATTAGTGCCACAGCATGATACCTCTGAGATCATCCATGCGCAACTAACATTGGGCAAATCTGCAATGCAAATTGTGGCCTGCTACAGATCACCCTCCATTACCCAAGACCACCACTCCACCTTTCTGGAGATATTGGAAAACATGAAGGTCCTACCGAACATCCTGATATTGGTTGATTTCAATTACCCTACCATTAACTGGAAAAACTACTCAAGTACAAACTCCCAGGCCCAGTGCTTCCTGGAATTCATCAACTCAAATGTCCTGGATCAGCTGGTAAACTCCCCTACCAGAGGTGAAAACATATTAGACCTGGTCATCACCAACATGGGCTACAGGTGTTCCACACCAGAGCTCAACCTGTCACTGGTTAGGTCAGAACATAAACTAATCACTCTGGATGTCCACACCCCACCACCACCCCAACTAAGGAAACCACAGTAAAAAACTTTTCTAAAGCAAACTTCACCTTACTTAAGACAGAGGCTGTAAGTTTCACAGCTGCTACGCTAAAAAATACTGCTGCTCAATATGCAGAAACCTTTACAAATACACCCTATGAGCACCTCAAGGATGCATGGATCATGCCATCCCTAGCAAAACCAAGACTCACTCCTCTAAGAAAAGGAAACCAGTCTGGTGAACCCCTGCCATAAACAGGCTATACAACAGAAGGAGGAAACTAGTTCAGAAAAAAAGCAAATCCCAAGAAGGAAAGACATCCCTGATCAGTATCAGTAAGAAAGTAAGGTTCCTCATAACATCATCCAAGGCTAACTTCGAAAGAAAAATAGCCAAGGGTTCAAAAGATAACCACAAAGTCTTCCTTACGTATGTTAAGAATCTAAGTGGCAACTCGCAGATATGCACTGAACTAGTGCAAAATAGTACAAAATATAATGAACCTACTGATATTGCCAACATCCTGGCAGATAGATTCAGTGCAAACTTCACCCCCCTCTCACCCCCAAAAGGGCACACAATAATACCAGAAAAGTGTAGTGTCCCAGAAATCACAGATGCACAGGTGAAAACAGCCCTTTCAAAAGCCAAAAACACAGCATCAACAGGGCCAGATGGTGTCCCAGGCTGCGTCTTTCACAGACTACAGAACAAACTAACCCCCCACCTAAACAATCTGTTCAACCTCAGCCTTTCCACAGGCTACATGCCCATAGAATGGCGCACAGCAACAGTTATACCACTCCACAAAGGAGGGCCACAATTGACCCTGGTAACTATCGCCCCATAAGCCTGACTAGCATGGGCTTCAAGGCTATGGAGCGCATCATCATGGAACTCATTAACAAAGACATTGGGAACCTCTAAACACTTGAACTGACCCAGTTCGGCTTTGTTAAGGGCAGATCATGCCTACTAAACCTGGTTGACTTCTTTGAGATAGTCACCAAGGCCATAAACGAGGGAAAGATTGTTCTCACAGCCTTCCTTGACCTCGCCAAGGCTTTTGACACCATTCCCCACTTGGGTATTACAGAAAAACTCACCAGCCTGAACATAAACCCCTACGTAATGAGATGGGTTGCCAACTGGCTTACAGACATAACTCACACGGTAAGAATAGCAGGCTCCAGGTCCGACTCTAAACCAGTCACAAGTGGGGTCCCGCAAGGTTGGTCCTGGGACCCCTACTGGTCGGCATATACTACTCAGAAGTACAGGCAAACACGGGAGGACTATGGCTAACCAAGTTCGCTGATGACTGCAAACTGGGAGCCATAATTGACTCTCCATCTGGCACGGACATCTTCCAAAAGGGCCTTACTGAGATGGACACCTGGTGTCAAAGTCATGGCCTCAAGCTAAATCCCAAAAAATGCATCCCATTTGGGAAAAACAAAACACCCATGATTTGCCACATAGATGACAGCCCCCTTAATACAGAAGAGGTAATAACAGATCTGGGGACCCAGGTAGATAGTAATCTCTCCTTTGACAATCATATTGCCAAAGTAGTTAGGAAATCCTTCTATGTAGCCCATCTAATTACTAAAGGGCTCACATCTAGAAATAAAGAGGTTATAGTGCCCCTGTACTCGTCACTCATCAGACCCATCATAGAGTACAATGCCCCATTTGGGATGCACCTCACAAGACACTTCCAACAGCTGGAAAGACCACAAAGTACCTCACTAAGAGGATTACTGGCCTCAAACATATGTCCTATGCAGCCCGACTGAAAAAAAACTCTGGCTGTACTCAGTGGCACATCGCTTACTCAGAGGTGATTTCTGCCTGACTTACAAAGCCATGTCCAACTCAGAACTGATGGACATGCTTCACCTAAAGAAATCCAAGTCACTGCGAACCATGCGCTCTAGTGAGCTAAACCTCGCCACAACAATAAATAGAACATGCTGGAGGGATAGATTCCTGTCACAGAGACTCCCTATGCTTTGGAACAAAATTCCAAACTACATTAAGCAGAACCCCTCACTAACACTCTTCAAGAGAAACCTTGACAAGTGGATGGGGAACAGAAAATACACCACTGGGATCACTTCATTGGCTCTGCTTGACAGAGGATCAATTAATTAATCAATGGGGCAGTGAAAGCCAACACACTCTGGCTAGGCTTATAAATGCCCTCGGGCAGATTGCCTAGTACCTATCTATGAACCTATGAACCTATGACTGTTTCATAGCCTATCCCCTACTTGATCTCCTGCAGATGGCTGTGCAGCAATCTATGCCTTGCTCATAATGCAGCCTCTATCCCATACAGATGAATTTGTTGCACTTCTTCATAACAAATAGTATCAGAAATACCCATTCTAAAGTCCTAAACCTCATCTGCGACATAAACAGGTTATGTTGGTGTGACAGGTGTGTGTCTCAAAGATTACCCATTCCCTGGAACAGGCTTTGCATCCATGTGAAGCAATGCTCATCCCTAGCCCTATTCAAATGTAACTTGGATGAGTGGATAAGGCACCTACGGCCCTGATGGACAGGGGCAACCTGTGAATGCCTGATATGTGCAAAACTATTTCATAACCACAAAGTTCCCTGGAGTATTGGCACATGTCAGCAATATTTTGTTGAATATGGGGTAAGCTTGTCTAGGTTTTAGATAGTTCTTGGGCTGATAGCCTAATAATCATGTTTGAACTTAAGAACCCATGGACCAAATATGAATTTTGATTCATTGTAAATATCCGTGGCTCACTTGTCTTACAAACTTAATAAATTCTGTGGGTATACTTTGATTTAATACCAGATGTAAATCTGGTACGCACTGTTTACTATATCCCGCTTTACTAAAAATGATGTACTGCAGAGGTATATCATTTGGATAATGAGTTTAATAGTTGGGTTTTCACTGAGAAGCAGGACCCACAATGTAGGATTTCTGACTTAGACTCCTGATATCAAAACATACTAGTTTCAAGGTTATATAAACTGAGAGAAGATAAACCTTTACTTTTTTGAGTTGGTGCTACCTCAGAAATAGAATATTAAGAGACTTGGATGGTAAGCGGGGCACTCCTGCCAAGAGAAGGTCAAACAAATTTTTCTCTATAATAATGTGGTCCATAGCTACAGCAGATAGGAATGATCCAAAGGTCAGACATGCAACAGCAGTGTTATGCAGTCAACACAGTTACAGAAATAGTTTATTTCTATCCCAAATAGTAAATATGTTGTCCATAAAATAAATAAATACACAGTTTGGATAAGCTGCTGTAATGGTTATTTTTTCCAACATGTGGGTACTTTTTGGTATCTTTTTACATTTCCGGTAGCAGTTCTTAATAACTGGATGATATAGTGCTGTTGATGTTTAGTGTTTTTGACTGTTTCCATTTATTTCAGGCTTAACATTAAGGCATCATTTGTTTTTAACAGTAGAATTAAGTGAAATGGAATAATTCCCTTAGGCAATGGAAGTAAGAGGAAAAAGCTTGCTGATGATACACCTTAAGATTGTAAGAAGCGGGTTCAGGGCAAATGTACAATAGGGCAGCCTCTAGTGAAACTGACAACTGATTTCATGAAGTCCAAGATATAGTTGGTTTTCTAGTCTTTTAGAGAAAGCTCTGCTTTAGAAATTAATTAGTATGCTTCTTTAGCATTTGAAGGCCCAGGATGAGTTCACCAGGTAGAAAACGAACTGACAAACAAAAAACTGAAGAAAAGAACACACTGTGAACAAGCACCAACACTTCACTCAGCTCAATGAAGAAATAAATATAAAAATAAAAAGCCATTTTTATTCACTTTAATACCAAAATAATATACATTTTTATATCATTTTATATTGTTTTGGTATTAAAGTAAATAAGAACGGCTTTTTATTTTTATATTTATTTCTTCATCAAGCTGAGTGAAGTGTTGGTGCTTGTTCACAGTGTGTTATTTTCATGAGTTCACCAGGCACAGGATGCTGGGTAAATTTTAAAGGTCTACTGTCAGGGCACATCTGCAGGGAAATAGGTAAGCAATGACTCAAGAAGGGTACTGTTGCTAGTTTTAAGTCCTGACCTAATTGATGAGTTAGGTAATCAGCTAGACTGAATTTGGATGCTATTTATTCAAGATGATGTGTGGATTTTCCTACCCAGATAAAAAATACCAATCTGAATGTATTTTTGTATATAAGGATATTTTATAGCCTGGCTTAGATGTAACTAAAAGGAGGGTTCTGTTTGTTCCATATATGCTATCCAAAAACAATATAATGCAAAAATGCTTTTTTAAATATATTTTGCATGCAAACATTAATTGGTAAGGTGCCAAATATACTGGCAATGTATTTTATATATATATATATATATATATATATATATATATATATATATTTATTTATATATATAAATATATATATATATATATATATATATATATATATATATATACATACATATATATATATATATATATATATATATATATATATATATATATATATATGTGTGTGTGTGTGTGTGTGTGTGTGTGTGTGTGTGAAACCCTAGTCACATTCTAATGTATATCTCTTTATTAGGAGTAATAAGCACAAGATAGGAGCTGATCACTGCCATAACATGTGATGTGTGCATGTGTTTACTGTTTTTTATATCCATTGTCATCCCATACAGTGAGAACAGCATGATCAGACAGAATGACTTGCTGAAGTGAAGAAACTGTCATGGCCATGTGAAGGAGGTACAAGTAATACTGAGGTTCCTGCATTGCCTTCTGGCATGTTGGAGGGATTGTTTCTTCCAAGATGGATAATCTTCAATATCTGCATAAGGACATGCAGATAAATGATTAGGATTAGATGATGCTGAATTCACTTGGGAGAGTCAGACAACAATAAACGGGTGTTCTTCATCCCTTGATGTAATACCAAAGCATGTTGAAACAGAATAATTTTGCTCACATAGGAAGATCTAGGCTACCATCTTCTATCACAGGGAAGTTAATGCAAAGAGGGCAAGACACAGCATCACTTGTCTATCCCTCTATTTCCTCCATGGCTGCTTGCCAGAACCTATGCCTGTGTGTCCTCCATGGGTGTCACCATCAATATGCCATCCTTTATTATTCAGAGGCCTCCCAACATATTCCCATCACTGTCAATGAGAATAGCTCTAGACATAGTGACACTGTTCTGTGAAGAAGTAGAATACAGCTAACAGCTTCATCATTCCATATATTCTGTACAGTTTTAATTGCTGGTTTTAAATAAACTTTTATTTATCCATAGCTTAATCTTTTAAAATAATATTTATACATGTTTGCATATATTTGGATATTTGGTGTCAGATATGTTATTCAGTTGTAAGAAATGTGCTGATTTCATGTATGACATAATGACAGTGCTGTAGGATGCTGACCCTATGCAGATGACATGTTTTGTCATGTGCTACATCACTAGGAGTTATGTTGCATAACATTTAGACAATGCTGACTGATCATTATTTAGGGGCGGGTAAGACTTAGGGTGACCGGACCATTGCCAGTAGCATTATGTTTTATCTTAATCATATATCATTTGGTGCAAAATGATTTTTGTCACAGTGTGTTCCCAAATGCTCTGTGCATATTAATCCATCGTCTATGTGTGCAATTCATAAACCTGTAGAGCTTGGAGCTGACATTTCACCTCTACATTTGTCTCTGAGCTTTCCCCACTCTGCTAGAAAAAGCAAATTAACAACACTCATGACTTTACAGTCAGCTTTATTAACAAACAAGTAGGGCCCCTCAGCATTACTAACTGCATAAAATAACTGGGCAGCATTAATACCCACCTTCATTATAGACTGTTTACTAACTTCAAGACATCTTCCAATTTACGCAGCATGTTAGACTGCTCACTGCACATCTTCTAGCAGCATCCCACTGCTCACTATCAACAGCCTGCCACATGGCAGTGTAATACCACTTGCATGATCCAAATCAGATGGTTAACTGAACTCAAGGAGGGCATAGCACCCTGTATAAATACAGGGGTCCTTCTTCTGCCCAGCAGGCTAGTGAGTAGTCAGGTCCCAGTTTAAAACCCTACAGGCTATCTCCAAAATAACTCCTGCAAAATAACTCCTGCAAAATAATGATAGCTGCACATTAAACATGTCTGAACCATCATCATGAAGCTGTATACCGCACAAGTATGCACCTTCCACATGTAGAAAAATATTGTTAAAAAACAATATATGAGGGTTGCTAGATTAAACACTGAAGACATGAATATGAAGATCCAGTTACACACATTAACTGAAGAATTTATATAGAAAGGTTATAGGACCACTGATGTAAAGAAAATAAAACCAAAACAGAAGTTATCAGTAAATGTGGAATCAACACATATTTTTCACTTCTGCACATGACAAGAGACCAAACATACAACATACAACTACTTATAGATATGCGTTGGCTTAAAATAAAAATACACCTAAAATCAAGAACATAATTGGAAAGTTTTAGGGCATTCTCACGGAGATCCCTGAGCTAACAACATTCTGAGCGAGACACCACAATACTGTCATAAGAGATCAGCCAGTTTAAAGAGTAAATTATGTTACAGAGAGCAACCCACCAGTCACCTTCACTTTTTTAGTAATAAACAAGGAACATTTAAAAGTAATAACTGTGTCCACTGCAGTTCTATCAATACTGATAAAGGTATTCAACATCCCATAACTGGGAATGTTTTTAACTTACGAGCCTATGGTAAGTGCAATACAAGATACTTGCTTTACCTTGCAACCTGCCGTAAATGCATTGCATATTACAAAGGGAAGACTAATAGAAAACTTAAAGAAAGGATAAGTCAGCATACATCTGACATCAAAAGGAACATTATAACAAATGCATTATACAAACACATGAAGGAAACAGATGCATCACATACATTCAAGTTTCTGATACTTAACGTTATGACAGAACCATTGAGGGGTGGTAATATCAAGTTAAAGCTGAACAAGAAGAACTAAACTGGATTTTTCGATTTAAATCACATATTCCCTCTGGGCTTAATGACATGGTCACTTTAAGACTCCTCTAAGATACCTGCATAACCAGGTTCACTAATTGCATTTGATAATGTGGTGTTCTTTAATGATTGTATATAGTGTATATAGACCAGTGTTTTTAGTTCCCTTGATGTCAGCCTGATGAAGCCTTAATAGTAAAAGTGTTTTATCACTTGCATTTTAAGTGTTTTTATCAATTCTTTTATCAGTATTTTAGCAGTTTTTTAACATTATTAAACTTTGAGTTAATTTTACTCGTCATGGTTCCGGATACTATTATTTTTGACTACCTTCATAATCTAACAAATGTAATCCAAAAAACAACCTAGATTGCCATCTTTCTGCTCTTTTAGTCCCCTCCACAGAACTGCCTTCATCAGCTAAATCAGATGCCCTTTCTCTTCTGAAGGAACGAGTGGCATAGTTATCCACTTTCACTCCTTGTACTCTCAAAGCCATTCTCAACCAGGACACAAATGTCTCAGCATCCATGTTTCCAGTGACTCATGAAAAACTCATTCTTCTGTTTGTTTACCATATGCTTCTCCACACTCTCAAGCCCAGACCACCAGACATAATAAATGCACTCTACTCTTAGGCAATATGATCTCCTTTCTTATTGGTCTTTCATTTTTTAAGACAGATCACCACTTCCGCTGAAGTAATTGTGATATCATCCCACTGCAAATAACTCAATAACTCACTAACTCAAAACACTCCAATATAAATGAAAACAGACAAAGTGGCCCACAGCACATAATTAAAATAGCAACAAGACACCTTGTGCAGGCTAGACAATAATAATGGCAATATATGTTTGCCAGATGGTAGACTTCTATTCCCTTTCCTTGGTCTCACCTTTTTCAAATTCTTCAACAGCCTTAATAGCCTCTAGTCCCTAGTAATATCCCATAAACCTGACAATTTCACTACAGCACCCAATGCTGCAAGGTGTACCCTGCACCTAACCAACCTGCCAATTCTCCATTAAATATCTCAGCATTAACCCAACTAACCAAGCTACTAACAAATTGATTAAACACCAACAGAGCCTTATCATATGCTTTCCTATTAGCCTTAGACCAGGATTGCTAAATCAGCCGCCTTTCCACACTTAACCAATCTCCCACACCTTTACCTGAGCTCTGGGTGTCAACTGTTGAAACCTTTAAAACTGAAAATGGGACAGATGACCAACCACAACACTGAAATTAGCTACGAATATGTTGAACTGAAAAGGAAAGGTTAATGTTTAAACAGAGCTAAATAATCTGCTTGAGTAAACTTTGTACCCATTTTGATTATCCTGTCTTCTCAGCCAGCACTTCCACTACTGCCAGATTATCTGAATGAAATGTCACATTCTTGTTCCAAAAATTATTCTCCCACACCATCAATGATACTGAAATTGGTATCACTTCCAAGAAAGTGACATCCTTCCATTGCTCTTCAGCCCATTCTTCTGGCCAAGCTTCAGCAAACCATATGCCACCAAAACATGCTACCATACTTCACCTTCTGGCTGCATTCATAAACAGATCAAGATCCAGTGAAGAAACACAGTCATCTTGCTAAAAAGGCACTCTGTTAAATTGCAGGGAGAAACTCCAGGAAAAATAGAATGTCTTCCTTGACTTGTTAACCTACCCTTATATAATGATATTTTCACCTTATGCCACTCAACTAATTGATCAAAGCTCTCTACATTGTTCAGCTTGGCATAATCCTCCACATGCAAAATTAATGAGCCTTAAATATTTATCACTTCACTAATACTCATCCTGTCTCTCTCAACCATTGACTTCACCTTGCATCTTAATTTCTCAACCTTATCATATGGTAGCTTGACATTTCCAGGTTTGAACACCTTATCCAACTCTGCACACAACTGCTCATACAACCTCATCCTCTTGACAGTCACATCATTCACCCTCCTGATTGGTAAAATATTGTCCACATAATGCACTACTCCCGTAACATCTGCCTTTTGCTGCCACATCCAGGTCAACGCCATGCTGTACTTTTCAAAAATAGCAGATATGACTGCATAGCCCATAGGCATTCCCTTGTCAAAATAAACCTTCCACTGAGATGCATGCCAGTAATGGGCCAATCCTGACTCCTCACCAGTATTAACCTAAAGCCTGACTCAATATTGAACTATACCCAACCAGAGATCTTTGAATGACCTAATCATTCTCACCAACTCATCCAAGGATGAATACTGATCCTTAACATCAGCCTTATCATTATGTGCATTGACCAAATCACTTTCTGGGAATAACAACAGATGTATTAGCCTAAACTCTCCTGAGGACTTCTTGGGCAACAAACTCAGCAGTGTTATTCAATATGTACAGAACGGAGGCACTTCAAAGGACCAAGCAACATACTGACAGTCAACTCCTTGTCCAACAATCTCTGAACTGTCTCCTCCTTCCCCAATATAGATTTTAAATTCTTACAACTTTAGATTTTACCATAAATCTGAGTTGCACTCCCCACCCATGCACCCCCCACACAGTCCAGAGCCACTTCCTTATATGCTTAGCTCTGAAGCAGATATTCTGACAGACTATCATTAATAGATATATGCATCACCCCCATCCTCAACTGGCTCCAACTCCAAAGCATGAACTTCTCCTTGGTCCCATCTATCCCTACTTCTTCCCCCAATCTCCAAGTCTTGTCCTGGTGCAGCACCTTCTCCTCTTGCCCCCCCCCCCCACATTCTTCCTCTAAAACTTGACTGCAGGGTGTTGCCCTGCATAGTTATTACACAAGTGATGGATCCTACACGAAGGCCAAGAACACTTTCTGCTTTGAAAGCCCAACAAGATTTAACTTGGACCCCATTCCTTACAATTGTTTCTTGACTGTCCTGCCTGATCCATCCAGCATGGTTCCATCCATGTGTCAGGATTCTCCCATACAAAGGACTTATCCACGGCCTTGAATTTATGAAAATGTTGATAGTACCAGAGTCATGCATTACCAGCACTAAGTCTCTGTGCCTCCCTAACCATTAAAAGGTAGGTCAACAGCACTGACACAATGTGGCTCCTATTCAAGAATAATGGCCATGAAATAAACAATCCCCCAAGATCAATTATCCCATGTCTTTGGCTGATTCCTCCCTGTACCTCTCTTATGTAATAGTGCCAAGGCAGTTATAAGATCCTTGACCCAGGTGTCTCTGCCTCCGCCACCTACTGTACCCCATCCTGGTCTATGAAAGCAAAAGCATTGACAAAATCTTTCTCACACCAGATCTTCTCTTTAAAAACTTGTGGGGTGTGTGCTGTAATAAAGACAGACTTACTAGCCAGTCTACTTAGCAGAAGCGAATGTAAGCCAACCTCCAAGCTTGCTTCTGCAGACTGACTCCTTGACATTACCACTCCTGCTCCAGGACACAAGAAGTCCCTCTTCTCCAATGACACATCACCCACCCTGGCAAATTGATGCTCCCTTATATTTCTACAGGCTCCTTGCCTAAATGCCTTTTAATGCTTTCATCCCCAAGTAAACTCTGCAATCTGCACCCATCAGCTGAATTCAATTTATGCAACAATGTAAGTAATTCTGAATGTCACATGATATTACAGAACTCGCTTTGCCCCACAATAGCATGATTATCATTACCTGTTGTTTGTTGCTGAGGGTTAGGAGCATTTGCTGCTGATATATTGACTGCATGTTGTTCACTCTCCTTTGCAATCACTTTCCTGCTGGCTCATGTACTTCCACAGAATGCCCATTAGTCAAGCCCTTCATGATCTTCTGGACCATTTGGCTGTAAACTCAGAGGCCTTCCTCACTGACTGCTTCCCCAGACCTCATTGCCATCCACGTCTCTCTGCATCAGCCTGAACAGCCTCCTGTGACTCTTGCCCCATTGCTTTTCCCACTGAAGTAACTCATCTGCCTGTGACACCCAACTTTTGCCAATGATGAGCTAGTTTCTCACCTTGTGCAATCCTGCAAAATAAACACAACAGTGCATCAGCAATTGGCAATATAGCTTTTTTTGTTAATCTCCACTTTAAACTATGTATCTTCCTACTTTTATTTTCCCCTTTCCTTTCCCAATGACTCTACCCCATCAGTGCTGCATGGGCTGTCAAGGCCATTGCAACCCCCAGACTATGTTGAACATGACTTCCACCTTCCTGGTCCCTTTAGTCTCCAATCCCTCCCCTTCCCCTTTTTCTTTCTTTTCTAATATATGTTTATATATTATCTACATATCTATATATCTATACCTTTCTGTCTGTCTCTCTCTCTCTCTATATATATACATATATATATATATATATATATATATATATATATATATATATATATATATATATATATATATATCATCTCTCTCTCTCTCTATATATATATATATATATATATATATATATATATATATATATATATATATATATATATATATATATATATATATATATATATATATATATGTATGTATATCAAAATGTTTGGCTATCAGTCTGCAGACTATTACAAGCCGAGCCAATAACCAGAGGTCAGTATCACAACCTGTATTTTGTATATGTGAGGTTAAACCTTAACCATTATACCAACCCTCCCTTGCCTTTTCCACCAGCAGAGTGTGCTATTGCACCACAGCATATCAACTCTAATAATTATAGATTGATTTAGTTCATAAAACAAACATTGATTCACATTCTCTTATTCTTTTATATCTCAGGCTAATCATATTAATATATTAAAGGTGCCCTGATTGACCCTGATTATTACTGGATTAGTCCCTGTTTCTGTTGCATTTTGTCCCTGAGTCCTGTGAACCTTGCTTGTTTTTCTAGCCCCATCCCCAGCCCACACTGCATTACCGATAAACATATCAATTTTTTTTTTTTGTATTATGTATTTTTTAAATATATACTTTCATACTGCAGTGATCTGCTCTACCATGTGAGTAGATCATCTGACTCATATTGCATATATGTCCCTGATTCTACCTGCATTTCATGGCCATGTTACTAACAGGAACAAATCACTAACACAAGGAAAAAGATGGAGCAACAACAGGAGCTGCCTAAAAAAAAAAAAGGTTGCCATTGTCTAGAAGCAACATTTGTGAAACTCATGAATTTGTCAACATCATAATACAACAAATAATGCAAATATGCACTAAAAATAAAAAAAGTTACCTATATAATCATAAAAAGTAGTCAGTTGTAATATTCAACAGAATTCACCCTAGCTTTTCTGTTTGTATGATTATCCAAGACTGAACAGAAGGGGAAACATGAATGCCTTCTTAAGTATTTTTCTTATATTAATACTCCAAACTCATTAACTGAATTACTTTTGTAAGGATCATAGGATCATATAATCATAGTAGTTTACAAGGCTAATGGCCCTAGAGCCTTTTTAAACCTAGCCATTCATACCCCAATTTTCCCAATTATCTGTGCCCACAGGTTAGAAAGGCTTTGGTATATGTCTGTGCCTTAGGGCATTTACAAACTGCCTGTGTCCTGAAGGGCCACTGGTAACAAGCCAGAGGTGAATTGGCAATTTCTCATGCATTAGTCCAAATTGTGTTTGAATAGGCTTAGGTAGGAGCTCTGTTTCACATGAGCGGGCAGTCTGTTCCAGAAAAGGGTTAATCTCTGAGAAACATACCTGTCCCTCCAGCATGTTCTGTTTATGTCACAGACAAGGTTTAGATCCCCAGATTGGATAAATGTGTAGTACATCTATCAGGGCTGGATCAGAGAATACCTTACAGCTTAGGCACAGATTATCTCTTGGTAGTCTGTAGGAGACCAAGTACAGGGAAACGGCTTTGAGGTGGCCCACAGAGGACATATTATTTACACTCTGTATTCTTTTCATGATGAACCACTGTGGCTGCTCCAGTTGTTGCAAATGCCTGGTTGTGTACACGCTGAAGGGTGGATTATACTCAATTATTGGTCTAATGAGGTCTGAGTATAGTGGAACTATGATCTCCTTAGAGTTGGATGCCATGCCCTTACTTATAAGTTGTGCCACATAGAAGGATTTTCTAACTACCATGGACACATGGTGATCAAAGTTAAGGTTACTGTCAACCTGAGTTCCCAAATCCCTTACCGCTTGGTCTACTTTTAGGGGAGTGCTATCGATGTTGTAATTTACAGGGCTGATCATCTTCCCAAAGGGTATAATTATACATTTTTTGCATTGAGTTTTAAGTCATGGTTCTGGAGCAGTTATTTGTCTGTATCAGACCCTCTTGGAGGATATCTACATCTTTGGCGGATTCAGTGATTGCACCCAGCTTGCAGACATCAGCAAATTTGGTCAGCAAAAGCCCTTCTGCATTTGTCTTGACTTCAATGAAGTATATTCCAAACAAGAGGGGACTCAGTACTGAGCCCTGTGGGATACTACTAGTAATAACCTTCCAGCCTAACTTCATGTGTCCCATCTGGGAGCCATTTGGTTATCCATATGGTGACATATGGAGTTATACCTAAATTTGTGAGTTTGTCTATAATACCCAAGTGAAATATTGAGTCAAATGCCTTTGCTAGGTCAATGAAGGCAATATGTACCATTTTGTCCTCATCCATGGCTCTAGAGACTTTCTCAAAGAAGTCCATCAAGTTTAGTAGGCATGACCCGCCCTCGATAAAGCTGAACTGGGATGGTTCAGTGTTTGAAAATTTCCTAATTCTTTCCTTATCAAGTTAACAATAATTCTTCACATGTCCTTGCTATATAAGACTAGTCAAACATATGGGTCAGTAGTTCCCTGAGTCTGTTGATGGGCCACGTTTGTGTACAGGGGTGACTGCTGCAGTTCTTCAGTCCCTAAGGATGAAGCCTGCTTGCAGGCTGTGGTTGAATAGAGATTCTAGTGGGGCTGACATGTCACATTTCAAATTATTTAGGAGGCATCCAGGGATATTATCAGAACCCATTATTGTAGTGTTCTTTATCCTTAGCTTGGGGGGGCTATTTTGCCTCAAAGTTGGCTTTGCTGGAGTTGATTAGCCTCCTTAGTTATTTGTTGAGACTTCTTCTTCTTTCGACTTTTCCTGGTTAGGGGTCGCCACAGCAGATCACCTGTTCGTTCATGATTGGCAGTAAAGTTTTACAGTGTCGAGTAGCCAGCCCAGCATCCAACCTTCCACAGAAGGCACACATATGCATGTACTCACACCTAAAGCCAATTTTGAATGTCCAATCCACCTACAGTATGTCTTTGGGATGTGGGAGGAAACCAAAGCACTTGGAGGAAACCCACGCGACCACAGGGAGGACATGCAGACTCCGCACAGAAGTTGTTTGTTGAGACTGATAAGAATTTTTTTTTGTCTTTTGGGCATAACCCTTCCTAATCTTTGGATAGGATATTTTTTATTTTGTTGTACAACTTATTTATACTGGGGGTTTGGTTTTGGAGTTGTCCCATGTATAGTTTGGTTTGGTACTGCTGTTTCTATGCAGTTATTTCTATGTTTGTACGGTGTTGACATAATCACTTCTGCATAGACCGCTGTGTTCTCTGGATTTGGTGGGGCTTTGAATTTAGCTAAGCTATTCTTAAAAGAAAGCAGTTAGGCTTGGAAAAGTTTTTAAAGATTTTGGAGTTTGCTAGGAGTTAAGCCTTAAAATTTAAACTGCATTCCTTGTGATATATTGGAAAGGGGAAAAAAAAGCTTGAAACCTTAATAAAAAGCAATTAGACTTCATATCTTTAGTACTCTGTAGAATACACTTTAAAACATTTTCTTAGGATATATGTTTGTTTATTAACTGAGATATGTTGTGAATATAATACATCTGTATGTTCTAAACTAATGACTTGCTTTTAGTTTGAATCTTAACATAAAACCATTCTATCAGCTATCTATACTCTCTTGCAATTTAACCAGCAGTCCATTTTCTTGCATAACTTTCCCTTCCATTTTTCTGCCGTTAGTTCAAAAGTTCTACACTGTCTTTAAGAAACAAATAAAGATGAGAAAGTTCAGCAGTATGCAGTGCCCAGTTAAATCAGTGAAGTATGCCAGCCCCAAAAGATTTCTAAAACTGACACAGAAGCATGCAGTGTACCAGTAGTAAATTATTGCAATCAGCATGCTATAGTGCAAACAGTGTATCTACATAAATATAGATATAGATCTATAGTTATATAGATATAGATATAGCTATATATATATATATATATATATATATATATATATATATATATAGATATACACACACACAGAAACACACATGCAGACTCACACAAACAGACATACAGACACACACACACACACACACACACACACAAGCACGTACGCGCACACACACGCACACACACACACACACACACACACACACACACACACACACACACACACACACACACACGTGCAAAGAAAAACACTATGCCTCTGGTAAGAAATGTAACTGAAGTGGAAAAGAAAAAAAGATCCTGGCAAACATCGTTCATTGCTACAAAATAGAATGAAAATGTCATGCGTGCATCCAGTTAAATGTTATTAAACAGCACTATTACAGTTAGGTTTGGCTGTCTGGATTCCCTATTTTCTTCTTTCACCTGCACATTCACAGCTTCAGATCTTAGAAACATATACTAGTGTAAAAGCACAGATTATACTCAACTAGGGTCGTGGGATCTTTCTGAACTAATGTTCAAGAGAAACACTTGCAATAATGTTTACATTCCATTAGCATGCCTGATCTAGTGTTAATGTTGCAGATTTTCTATATTAATTATACTCAGACAGTTTAATGATCAATACTGCTATACATTAAACTTGGGTTTTTATTGTACTTCCGTTATATAACAAAAAGGTGTCATTCAGTCAAATTATTTGACTTCCACTGTTAATATAAATGACACATGGAAGAGATAAACTGTAAATGGTCATGATTTTTCCTGTTTAACAGTTTCTGAATATTAAGCAGAAAAATAAAATACATTTACCTAATCTTTAAGATGCTTTTGCATTATTTTGTTATGGAAGTACACACCCCTAAAAGAAATATATAATTTTGCTTCACATTCCAGTTGCATAGAACTCTGTCAACAAATTACTCAGTATTAGTTTGAGACCATTATGTGTTCTGAAGGCTATCAATTGTTATTCAGATACACCTACACTTTCCTGGAATTGAGCTTCAACTAGTCCACAATCCTATTTATTTACAATAAAGGTTTTATTTTACTGCTTTTGGTCTTATAAATGCCAAACTAAAGTCTCATTTATATTATGTAGACACTGTCATATACTGGCAAGAGAAAAAAGTCCTTGCCGAATGGAACATTTTTATGCTTTTTATATGTTGTATTTAAGAAAGGCCACAAAATTTCAAATGTAAATAGAATAAAAGATTTCTTCATCCACCATGTCAGTGTCAAGTTGCAGATAAGGCTATAAGTATTGTCTGCATTCCAGAGGGACCAATTATTTCTTTTTCTCTTTTATGCTCATTATTAATTGTGATATGCTGCAAAAATAAACCTCGTCAGTCCTTCTGATTTAGATTCCCTGTTAAATGCAAGTCCTATGCAGCTGTGACATTTGAAGGCTTTATATGGCTCCACTTTTCTTCTGGAGGGTAATCTAACAGACATTGGACAATGTTAATAGAAACACACTTTGAAGAGGACATTAACATTTTCCCAGAATTCTAAGTGTTTCAGTTCAGTTTGCTTCTTCATTACTTCTTATTTAACTTCCTGATGATGGATTTGTCCCATTAGGCCTAATGCCATTTTAGGGTGCTCAGATGTGTCATTTATAAAAATGGAGGAGGGGGGTATGACTAAGACACTGATATCATTTATGTGATATTTTAATAAATGCAATTGAACTTCGACCTGCTTTACAAAGGGTGCTGTATGATATCAGCACCTAAGGCAGGGCCAGAGTATTGTCTGCTGAGAAAACACACTTTTTTTCTATATTTCTTTTTAATTTTATAATTGTAAACACTTCACATTTAAAATTAAAATTTATTTTCTTTACTAAAGCCAACTCAGGGTTAAATATTTTATTATTACAAATAATACACTAATGAAAAAGCCACTCTAGTCTGCCTGCTATATTGTAAGACGTTATGGGTAGTCAATGCATGCCCTGTTACTAAGGGAGTTAGGCAATGACAGAGGTTACTTAGATGTGGCAGTGTTAGCCTGGCATCCTCTCTTCAGTTTTAAATAATAACTGAGACAAGTAGGTATGAGAGGGTGGTCTTCCCCTCCATCTTGTTTTATATGAAAATATATTCTGACAATATATGGTCAGTGATAGAGATATGCTCTTACCCTGCAACAATCGGTTTTTAAATGAAAGGGTTATAAATTCTGAGCAGCAAATGCTTTTTTTCTGGCAGAAAGCATGATAAATAACACTGTGAGTAGTGTTTGAAAAATGTACTACTAGAAAAATGATAAATGCCTTTTCACTTTTCAAACTATAAAAAATGAGCTGTTGGAATAGAATGGTAAGGGTTAATATGCATGCTAAGAACCACACAAAGACTATAAACTAATAATCTATTTGGGTAATAAAGACCTTAAATTATATAATTATATTGTAATAACTATTGTATAGTATGGATTACAACTGGATTGAAAGCTAAAATAATATGAGTGCATGCTGGTTTGGTGTGTGTGTGTGTGTGTGTGTGTGTGTGTGTGTGTGTGTGTGTGTGTGTGTGTGTGTGTGTGTGTGTGTGTGTGTGTGTTTGTGTGTGTGTGCATTTGTGCACATATGCATGTATGTGCGATGGGCAGAATTAACTTTGCTTGATCATGGTCATACATTAGAAATCTACCTAGTTATTTACTTCCAGGAGGAAAGTGAATAGCACTTGGTACGTAAAGGAACAGATTGATATAATCACTTAATCACAGTTAAATAAACATTCCCTGGTATTCATAAATGATTATGTAGGTGTCATGCAACACCTACAAGCTGTAAGTGTGTTAGCAAGATGAGCAGAAGCGCTCATTGAATATGCAGGTTTCTAATTTGACCTACACATTTGCAAGCACCTTTTGGGGGCAGCTATAGTGTTCACAACCATTGAAAGGTGTTTGCAAGTACAAGCAAAGATCATAAACAAAACGGCTCACATACAGGCAATGCTCAGATATGAGCACATGCTGTAGCACAGACATATTAAGAGAAAGTACAGGTAAAGAATACAGAATGAGGAGAAGTGAAATGGGGGAACTGCACACTAAATTGACTTATAATGAAGTCACTAATATCAGCGACTCAAAGGCCCTTCTGAAAGGGTGTTCAATTATTACTGTGCAATATTATTATCCATATGGTAAGTGCGACTGAACAGTCAAGGCTTATTAGAGTGACTTGGTACAGTATCACTATATACATGCAATGTACTCTAGAGCTTAAATTACCTCTATGCAAAACAGCCACAATTGAAAGGTTTAAAAATATTTAATAATAAATAATAAAAACACAAGACAATACTTCTTACTACACAGTGCTAGTCAAGAGTTCAGAGATCACAGAGAAATACTTAAAATAATTCAGTAGAAAAGTTCTGACATCACAGAAAATCACTTAGAGTAACATTCCTAATTCCTAGCTATTTCTAAGAGAAATATTACAGTCTAAGATCCTACTTACATATAGAAATAGGCAGTGCTGGTGATGTTGGATGTTCTCAACACAAATGCCCTGAGCTCTCTGATTCTCTCTCTTTCAATAGATAACACAGAACTGCTTCACATGACACCATTCTTCACACTTTTCTGGTGTTCCCAGGCTAACAGAAACTACATTTACATTCTTTCCACCTGGTCAGAAACTAGAGCAATAATGGGCATTTATACATGCAAATTCTAGCCATCAACTCTGGTCTTAAAACAATAGGCAGGATGCCTCCCTCTAGACATATCGGCTCTGAATTTTGACATCAAAGAATTGACTTATCAGCTTTGTTACAGCAGAGTGCACTGTTGTTACATTTTTGCAGTTCAATATCCAATGCGGTCTTTTCACATTTAAGAAAACAAGCCTGTGGCTTACATTAATATTTACAAATGACAGAATTATCTACAAAATTCTATCTGAATAGGCTGGCAGCCTTCACCTATCTTCACACATACAACATAGGAGAATTTGCACTACAAATGTGACATATTGCAGGTATATAAGCAGTATGTAATCATTGTGTGGCCAAAAAGTTACTTTCCCTGGGGATGCTAGGATTTGCTAGTGTCACAGGTGCCATTATTATGCAATCTCATAATTAAAAGAATACATAAACGCAGGAGTGAGGTGGCCAACAGCACATGATAGTAATCACTGTCACAGTATTGAAGCAGTGATGAAATCAAACAACCTACCTATCCACTAACAGTTCTATACAGAGCATGGAAGTATCAACTAGTGAAACTATAAACCGATTAAGACAAGAAGTGCAACTGCTAGAAGAATATAAAAGAGGAAACAGATCAACAAAGATACTAACAAAGACAGACATAATAAAAGCAGTGCACAGTATTAAAACAGACCAGGATCTATCATGCACTATCACAAATAAGCTACAATTCTCAGCACAGGTGGAAAAACTTAAAAGATACACAGCTAAATATAAAGGAAAAGTACAAAATAAGCAGTTTATTGATGGCCCAAAAAGTTTTACAAAGAATTGGGAAACAAGGTAAAAGGAATTGAAAGACCACCAAAAAAAAGAAGAAATAGATACACTTTGTAGAAGTTTTTAATGAAGATCCTGTGGAACATAACAAAGATGCTAAATGGATAAAAGAAGTAAAAGAAAGAATATGAAGTTTAAAGGTACAGGATATGAAATGGGACGAAGTAACAGCCAGAGAGCCTGAAACAAAGTTAAGAAAAGCCTCCAGTTGTAAAACCCCAGGCCCAGATGCATTGCCTCACTTCTGGTTAAAAGTATTAACATCTTTGCACAAAGATTTAGCTATGAGTAAGAACTATTTATATGTACACCCTGAACAGACACCAACCTGGTAACAACAGGAAAAATAATGCTCCTACTTAAGAGTGAACCTGCAAGCTACCCTAAAAATTATAGACCAATAACTTGCCTTCCAATGACGTATAGACTATACACAGGAATCAATGCCGACAGAGTTTATAGTCATTTAGAAGAAAACTCAATTATGGCAGTAGAACCAAAGGGCAATAAAAAGAAGTCATATGGAGCAAAAGATCATTTGTTGTTAAATAAAGTCATAGTGGAGAACTGTAAATAGGGGAAGAATCTAAGTATGGGATGGATTGACTACTAAAAAGCATTTGATAGTATCCCACATTCATGGATAAAACAGTGCTTAAAAATGTGTATTATACATCCTACATTGATCGACTACATTACAGTTACCATAAAACAGTGGCAGACCACTTTGCAATTAAGCCATAATAAAAGACACATTATTATTCCAGGGGTAACAATTCAAAGGAGGATATTCCAGGGTTACTCTCTGTCACCACTGCTATTCTGCCTTACCCTTAACCCATTAAGTTGTCTACTTAACAGCTGAGGCCATGGCTATAATTTGGCTCCTAGAAAACAGCAAAGTGTAAAGACTTCTCATCTTCTCTTTGTTGATTTAAAACTTTATAGCTCATCAGATGAGGAACTGAAAGTACAACTGCAAGTTATCAAAACTTTTTCAGATGATATAAGAATGTCATTTGGTCTTGATAAATGTGCAAAAGCAACCTTTAAAGCAGGAAAACATAATTTTGGGATAGGAATGTGATAAAAAAAGAACTTGAGCAAAAGGGAGTATATAAATATTTGGGAACTGATGAAGGATCAACAATAAAACATGAACAAATGCAAATAAAACTTAGTAAGAAATACTTTAGAAGACTTAAATTAATCCTGAAAACAGTTTTGACATCTAGGAACAAAATCCACTCTGTAAACCAATTTGCTCTTCCTGTCCTAACTTACAGTTTTGGATTGACTGACTAGCCCCAATACATATTGGATAGATTAGATAGGAAAGCAAGAAGGATGCTTCATCCTCACCAAATAATTTATAAAAATCAGTGCATACCAAGTTTATATATTCCCCATTCCAAAGGAGGGATGGGCCTCCTTGAAACTGATTACATGTATAAATTTGCAATCTTGAGACTCCATACATATGTCCTAATCTCACAAGACCCAAATATAGTGAAGGTTTTGAAACATGAGGAAAATAAATTTAAGATGACGTCTTTGCTTTATCTAGCAGAAGCATATTGGCATCAAGCAGGAATGGAACTAACCAGAAGTAGATAAAAATCAGGCAGCAACTGAATGTGCCAAAAAACAAAATAAAGAATATATGGTGAAGGTCCAGATGAGAAGGCAAGAAATGTGCAAAATGTATAAATATAGTTGCAAGTATAGAAAACTTCTGGAAAAACATGTTGATCAGGAAATAAATACAGGAATGGTTAAGGAAAGGCAAATTCAAACCAAGAGATGAAAGGTTAATATTTGTGGCCCAAGATAGTGGGCTACATACACACTGGTTTACAAAGTCCATTGAACATGTGGGAGAAACAGATAAATGTAGGTATTGTAAAAGTGAATTGAAAACAGTTGCACACCTCGTTTCTGGTTGTGACATACTAATGGCAGAAGGACTGCATACTGAAAAGCATAATAATGTGGCAAGACTGTTGTACTGGGGATTGTGCAAACATTATGGTATTGAAGTGGTTGAAAAACACTGGAAATATGGACGACAAAGTATCGCAGAAAATTCTGAAGTTTACATCATTTGGGATTACCCATTACCAACTGTTCAAAAAATAAAAGCTAGGAAACTGGATATAGTGGTCCATGAAAAGAAGACAAAAGTAGCATTGTTCATTGAAATCGCCACACCCAGTCAATACAGTGTCTTGCATACAGAGATGCAAAAATTCATAAAATATCAGGATCTGCAGGCAGAAACAAGAGCAATGTGGAAGAAAGATACACAGGCAGTTGCAATGGTAGTAGGAACAATTGGTCTTATAAAAAAGACTGTACAGTCATATTTAGATATGTTACCAATACATGTAACCCCATACAAATTGCAGAAGGAGTCATAACTGGGCACATTGCCGGTGCTGTGAAGAGCACACTTGGCTGATATCAAGGATTGAAACAATACTAATTTCATGAACTTTAATTGTACTTCGACTTAGGAATGGGGTCCATTCCCATCATGGTATTAGAAACCCAAAAGACTTGGAGAAATTAAAAAACACATTATCTGCAGCCAGTTCGACAGTAAGATAATGAGCAAAATTGTGACATAGCACACCAATGAATGATCACATTAGCAGTGTATTGCCAATGAGATACATCTGGTAACATTAGTTTTACAGCCAATTTTTTGTTGTAAAAGTTGCCACTGTAAAGATGTATAAAATATCATGAATTCACTGGCAGTCATAGAAGTTAAGCACTACTATACTCGAACATCCTACTTATCCATTTATACATTCTAGAGAATAATGTAAGACATGCAAGCACCACAGAAGAAATCTGACATTTAAATAGTGGCAGTTCTCTGGTGAAACAATGACCTCCTCAGTGTATTGAACCAGGGGTGTAGACAGACATTCTAATTTTTGTAATCATGTGCTCTTATTGATGGCACATAAAATACCTGACATTTGAATAATAGAAACACCCCCCAATCCACTTAAATGTTTGCAACACTTTCCCTGTAAAAACATTAAATTGATATTTTTTTCATCCAATGACACAGTCATTTAAACATTCATTTACACATTTGTAGACAGAGAATTGCCTAAAAAATGTGTTCTTTATAGATTCATAGGTAAATACTAGGCTAACAAGCAAAAGGGCCTTTTTAGGCCTAGCCATGCATCTTAAATCTCTGACAACTTCTGATTTCCTTGGCAAGTATAAGCAGAGGTCTGGGAGATGAACCATTTACAGGTTGCCTGTTTCCATTAGAGAAATGAGTGCCAAACCAGGGATAAATTTCCGGATCCCCATCCAATTGTCCAAGCTGCACTTGAATTGGGTTAGGGAGGAACTCTGCTTCACATGGATGGGAGCCTGTTCCACAGATGGGGTAGTTTCTGGGATACATACCTGTCTGTCCAGCAGGTCCTATTTATATCACAGGCTATTTTAAGTCTTATGAATGGGTAATTCTGGTTCTATTTGCTTTGTGGATAAGCAGGAGGTCCATCATAGTGGTGTCTGAAAATGCCCTGTATTCCAGACATAGAACTCCTCTCAAAAGCCTGTAGGAGACAAAATACAGGGATATGGCCTTGAATCAGTCTGCATAGGATAATTTACTTACACTCTGTATTCCTTTAGATACATACAAAAGCAGGAATTGTATCCAATGATAGGTCTATGAAATGCTGAATTCAGTGGAACAATGACTTCCCTGGACTTAGATGCCATACCTTTGTTTAAAAGTTGTGCAACATAGAATGATTTCCTCAATACTGTTGACATGTGATGGTCAAAGGCTAGATTACTATATATGTATGTTCCTAAGTTTCTGACTACTGGATCAACTCTAAGGAGTGTGTTGCCAAGATGATAGTCACCAGGGATGGATGAATTCACAAAGGATACTATTATCCATTTCTTGGCATATAGTTTTAGTCCATGGCTCTGACACGAGTTGTTTGTCTGTATCAGCCCCTCCTGGAGAACATTTGTATCAGTGTGGGATTTAATGACAGCTTCTAATTTGCAATCATCTGCATATTTAGTCAGCCAGAGACCAATGACATTGGCCTTGACTTCTGAGAAGTAAATGCCAAAAATGAGTGGTCCAAGGAGAGATCCCTGAGGGACTCCACTTGTGACTGGCCTCTTTGTAGAGGTGGACTCCCAATTCTACCTTCCTGAGTCCTGTCTGTGAGCCAGTTGCCTATCCACTGGGAGACATACAAGTTTGTACCTAACCTCTTGAGTTTCAACAACGTCTGAGTGGGATATTGTGTCAAATGCCTTGACCAGGTAGCCAGTATGAACCATTTTCCCTCATCCATTGCTTTGGTTACCTTCTCAAAGAAGTCCACTAGGTTGTGTAGGCTTGATCTACCATTGATGAAGCCAAACTGAGTTGGGTCCAGTGTCTGGAGGTTTACTATATCTCTATTGATCATCTCCATGATAATTATTTCCATTGCTTTATATAAACTAGTGTAATCATTACAGTACAAACAGTATACATAGCTATACTTTTTTGTTGCAAAGAAGTTGTGTATATGAAAGGTGGGCATAGGGGATGGTGGAGTCATCTATTAATTTAAAATATTTATCCATAAAAGAGTTTGAGCACATGTTCACCTAATGGTGAACACCTCCCACCATGCTCTCACACACACAGGCACACACACACACACACACACACACACACACACACACACACACACACACACACACACACACACACACACACACACACACACACACACACACACACACACACACACACACACACACACACACACCTTCCATATTGTACATTGTACTAATATCTAGTTACACAATCTAGAAATGTACTAGGTGTCAGCACCACAGAAGAAGACTGACTCTTAAGGGATGAGAGTGCACTTTTGTCAGGATGACTTCATCAGTGTGTTTTACAGAAGATGCTTCCATAAAAATTGGAATAAGAGAACTGTGTGCACATTTAAATGCATTATCTTCAGGAGAAAATGGAGACAGCAGCAAACATTACACATACACATAAAAGTCTTCCATGGTGAACATAGAACTTCCTACCTATCTATTTACAGAATCCAGACAGTAAAGTATTGATCACAAGCCCCACAGGAAATGTTTGACTCTTACTGGAAGAGAGAGCACTTTAGTCAGGCTGATCTCATTGGTGTGTCTTATACAGGATGCTTCTGTTCAAACTGGGATAAGTGAGCTATTTGAACAATTACATTTATTTTTTCTCAGAAGAAGTGGATGCAGCACCAAGAGTAAAGCACAGTCTCACCCACTCACTCACACACTAACACACAAAAGTTTTCATGTTGGGTGTTAAACCTCCTACCTATTTAGGTTGCACAATCTCGAAAGCACTGTGCTAGATGCAAGTGCCACAGGAGAGGTCTGACTTTTACTGGAAGAAAGAATGCACTTTTGTCAGGATTACCCTATTAGTGCATTTCATAGAGCATATTTCCATAAAAAAATGGTATAAGGGAGCTAAATGCATTCTCATCAGTTGATGTGGAAACAGCAGCAAGCATTAGACACACTCTCACACATACAAGTCTTCCATGGTTGACATCAAAACTCCTATATATCTAGTTACACACTCTAGAGAGCACTGTACTAGTAACAAGCACCACAGGAGAAGTCTGATTCTTAAAGAAATAGAATGTACTGTCAGAATGACTTCATCAGTGTGTGTCATAGAGGTTGAGTCCATAAAAACTGGGATAAGGGAGCAGTGAGAACAGTTAAATGCATTATTCCCAGGGGATGTGAATACAGTACCAAGTGTTAAACACAACACATACACATATGAGTCTTTACTGTTGGGTATAGACCCTCCTACCTATCTAGTTACACAATCTAGAGTGTACCATACTAGTTGTAAGAGGCGCAGATGAAATCTGACTCTTAAGGGGAAAGTGAACTTTTGTCAGGATGGCCTCATCAGTGTGTCTCATACAGGATGTTTCTGTAAAAACTGGGATATGTGAGCTGTGAGAACAGTTAAATGTATCCTTCTCAGGAGAAGTGGATACAGCACCAAATATTATATACAGTCCCTCTCTCTCTCTCTCTCTCTCTCTCTCACACACACACACACACACACACACACACACACACACACACACACACAAACATACACATAACCAAGTTTTTCATATTGGGCATCAAAACTCCCGACTATCTAGGTGATGTAATCTAGAGAAAAATGTACTAGTTGCAAGATCCACAGAAGAACTTTGACTCTTAAGAGGACAGAGTACACTTTTTTCAGTATGACTTCATCAGTGTGCCTCAAACAGGATGTTTCTCTAAAAATTAGGTTAAGGGATTTGTGCCAATAGTTAAATGTATTCTTCTTAAGAGAAGTAAATACAGCACCAAGTGTTGAGCAGAGTGTCACACACATACGTGCAGAGATAAACACAAGTCTTCCTTGTTAAGCATTGAACTGCTTGTCTATCTCATTACACAATCAAGAGAGCAATGTACTAGTCACAAGCACCAAAGGAGAAATCTGACCCCATCAGTGTGTATCATACAGGATCTTTCAATAAAAAGTGAGAAACTAAGCTGTGAAATAGTTCAATAGATTATTCTCAGGAGAAGTGGCTGCAGCACCAAATGGTACACACAGTCTTACATACACACACAAAATGTTTCCATGTTGGGCACCAAACCTTCTACCTATCTAGGATACATGATCTAGAGAATGATGTACTACAAGCAAGCACTAAAGGAGAAGTCTGACTCTTAAGGGGAGAGAATGTACTTTTGTCAGGAAGTGTTACTCACACAGACATACACACGTTACATGTTGGGCATTAAACTGCCTACCTATCTAATTACACTATCTAGAGAGCAGTATATTAGTTGCAAGTGCCACAGGGGAAGACCAAAAATACCTATGTGAATTTAGGCTTTGGAATATTTGTAAAATACAATGCTTGGAAAAGATGGTATTGTGCATTACAGGTTGTGCAACAAATACATATCTGTGCACAGGACAATGTTATGTCACTATGATTGTCACATGCAATGACATACTTTTATATTGAAATGTAGATGCTGTCCTTACTGTGGTACTGTGAGGGATATTGATGGTTTCTATATAATGGGATGACATACATTGACTGTTGTACACCAGAAGATTATCAATCAAGCATTCCTGCGACTTCATATTGGGATGATTTTGCACTTGTATACTCTCATAATTAGACTATGTGCATTGGCAAGACAAACATGCAAATTGTACATGGGACAGTCAGTGTACTGCAGAATGACACTGATTGATTCTGTGAGAATAGGTTAACCAATCATTCAACAAATTGCAAGTGTAAACACTGCACAGCAAACATATACTTTAAAAGGATGAATTAAATGAGTCAACATAATTCTGAAATCAAGATGGCTTGTTGATAATAGTAATGCAGACATGCAGTCATTGTCCAAAATTTGCCTCTACATACATAGGGAAGGTATTAATGTGTCATCAAATAAACAAATCTCACTGTTATGATATAATAAAGATCAGCCTTCATTTTCCTATGATGGATGGGGATTTTGCAGGGGGACAAGACCCCCACACCCAAAACTTATATATACCAACTACAAGATCACTATACCTCAGTGAAAAAGGAATATTCTGAGAAATGGCATCTCAGATTAAGTATATGTAAGTCCAATCCATATTTTGAGACTCACTCTAGTGTATCACAAGATTTCAAACAGTTACCAGTTACCATCATAGACAGGTTACATGTCAGTATACTTATGCAACTTGAGGGTTGCTCCCAATCCTAAATTCAGCCTCCGATCAGCTTAGGAGGTCCTGCTTGTGCTTCTTTAGGTCACTAGTACATCATCATACTACAGCATTATGCAGTTATAGCACATGCCCAGACCATGATGACATTGTTTCCCATTGTGTGGAAGGCTTGTTGCATTGGAGATAGCCTTGGCTAAGCTATTTCAATCCTCAGCCTTATACTAAGGCCAGGTGTAATTCTTCTGCAGTAGCCTATGGCTATAGGGCTTCACAAGGAGTGCCACAAAAATCCTGAACTCCTCAACACCCCACCCTTATGCTCTAAATTTATCACCATTTGCCATGTCTGCAAAAGTCAAGCTAA
Organism: Protopterus annectens; assembly: GCF_019279795.1. NCBI lineage: Eukaryota > Metazoa > Chordata > Ceratodontiformes > Protopteridae > Protopterus > Protopterus annectens. Next base: position 1,070,657,528 of record NC_056725.1, read on the forward strand.
CAAAATGTTTGAATTAGTGTCCATTTCAGATCTCATGTATTATTGGTATTGCACAAAGACACACAGCCTTGCCAACTACATTTGCAGAATTGAAAGCAGAGGGACATTTTGGCAGACACATTGGCACTACTTACTTCACATGAGCTTTGTCTTGTGTGATGCTCCACCCATTCTCCCGGGTTCCATTATTCAACAAAAAATGCTTAACAGCATGGCTTTTAAGAGTTGCACCTTGGAAATTGAAAGATGATGAATTATGACATATTATCATGTTGGGGCTTACACAATGTTAAGATATTATTGTAACAGCTGGGAGTTGAACCCATGGGATAAAGGACCCACAAATTGCAAGTTACATTATTAACTGACAGCTACCTTTCCAGTATGGAAATTAGACAATAGTAATTTCTGAATGAATGGAGAAGCACTTCATTTATGCCTATATGTATGTGGTCGTAATAATTTCTTGGAATACATTCCTTAAAAGTCATTATTTCTGTTAATAAGTATGTTTCAGATGGATACAGCTGAATCTGCTGATTAATACAGGTTGGTTTATGTTACATACTTCACAAGACATTACTGTCCTAAACATATAGTTAGGATATGTGATGAGTCTTGATGATGATTATAACAAAAGTACTGCGCCCATCATATATATGCAAGTAAATGTCATGTCATATATAATCATTGTCATATCTAGGACACATCTAGGACACTGGACACATATTAGCTTGTGGTTATAAGTGAAACATTAATGATATTATGTTAAACTGTAGAGTTTCATTATGCAAGACTTACTGACACATTGCTTGCAAGAAACAGGTTTAATATTATAAATGTTCTGTAGTGTTACAGTCCTATTTAAAAAGCTGTGAGACATGGACTTCTTACGCTCTTTTTAAAAAGTATCCTGTCACTTCATTCAATCTCTTAATCAGCAGTGTTCTTGAGATAAACTCTTTGCACTTACTTGTGCCACAGAGATAGTTCTATGACAGGTGGAATTTCTCCTCTCAGTTCTGTCCAGAGTGCTAAGGAAAATGCACAGTTGCCAGCCATGTTTGCTCTACCAGAAACAGCCTAAACTACATTTTTCATTTTTTTCTTAGTTTGCACACTGCCATATGAAGAGCAAATAACTACAATATAATCTCTACACAAGATTCGAAACATGACTCATTGTCCTTATTTGTCTTAATTCACTTCAGGTCCACTTTGTACACAGAGTTTGATGTCTGTCAGGTGCATTTACTGAAGTAACTTCTATCCTTGTTGCTTAGGGCTGTTAAATGATACCAGGCATGTTTGCTCTACCTAAGGCAGCCTAAACTAAAATTTTCACTTTTTTGCTTAGGAAGTGAACCTTGTTTCTGTGATTCTGAGTGGAGTGCATATTGAAAAGACATTAGAAAATGAATATGTGATATAGAAAAATACAGGAAATAAAGCAAATGCAATGCATGGGTATATGTAGCAATGACCTGAGCAAGAAGTGCATTCAAGTGAAAAATCCTTCTTTCTCACATCTCCTTGCAATGTCAGACATATGCTTTCTATAATAAATTATCATAGTTGCAGTTAATGACAAATAATGCAAAGGTGGACAGACTAACATATTAGCAAGAGTGACAGTTGTTTTTTAAACAACAGAATGGTATCACAACATATGATTAAATATGCATTCAGACCAGCCTCTGTAAAAATAAGTGGATTTATGTGGATTAAGTAGATTTGAACTATTAATCACATGCCCTTTATCTTTAAGCTCACTGAACTTACACCTTGTGCCACAGAGAAAGTTAACTGTTAGGTGTATTTTTTTCAGTGAGTAGTATCCAGAGTGCTGATTGTTGTGCAATGATGCCAGGCTGGTTTGCACTACTTAAGGCAGCCTAAACTGTATTTTTCATTTTTTCTCTTTAGCTGTGAAAGTGACTTTTGCACTGTCATGTAGTTGGCAAATGCAGAAGACAATATTTAGCAGAAGCATTCAAACAGCTTTTGGAGAATAACAAGTTGAAGACACATGAAATGAATCACAATATACATGCAACAATGAGCATAGCTAGTAATGCTTTATAGTGATACATTCAGCTGTCTCACATTTCATTGCCACATTAATAGCATCATGTATATCTCACAATATCAGGACTTTATTTAATATAATGGTAATGGGCAAGGGCACAAGGACCAGCAGAAATGCTTTCATTGATTATACAGCATACAGAATTAATCTTTTAATCATTTCAGATGACTTATCTGTCTGTCAACTGAAGTCAATACTAACCTTACTTGAGTTTACCACATCAACATATTCATGCAACAAAATGAGTGTAAAGAGAAATTATTAAGAACTTCCTCATGAAATTGATCTGGAAACAGGTTTCAATCCTGACATCACCTGTACTGTTTCTCTAAACTGAATACCCTTACAAATTAAGCCACAGAGATAAGAGTGTAGCAACTTTTAACTTATTCACTCAGTACTGTTCAGACTTCTGAGTAAAATGCAACAATGCCAGTCTTTATTGCACTATTGATGGCAGTCCAAATAAAATATGTCAATTTTCTCCTTAGACAGTTAAATGCAGTTCAATGTTATTGAAAGCTGACAGTTAGTGATGTGCAATGCCAAAAGGATAATATAGGTCAAATGCTTCACAAATTTTATCAAATTTGTTAGTTATGCTGCAAAAGAGATCTATATGGATTTGAACCTTCAAACAAGGAAATTTAAAGTAATCAGTTCAACGTACTTCCCAGGACTGCAACAGGCAAAGACATACATTAGCCAGATGACAAAGCACATAGATGTAATGATAATGTGACATTATATTAAGTCACATTGAAAGTGCAACAGAAACAAGTTATGAAAGTTGTCATTTCATATTTGAGAGTCAATGTCTGGATGATTGGGATATTGCAGTTAGCAAAGGCATATACATAATATTAAACAAAGACTGCAGATAATGCTGGAATATCATTTTCTTTCTGTCTTTTGCCTCATGTCATTATCTGCACTTTCATAATAGCAACTCTATCTCTCTTTCATTGCCATATGTTATCTTTACCAATGCTTAAAGTGATTTTTAATATGAACAACATTTGGTACTAAGGGCCAGTAACTGCAGTCATTAAAGCCCACATTTGAATGTTAGGACTGTCAAGCTCCTAAATCCCTCAATGTACTTTCACACTTTTGTAAGTCTCTTCTGCCTAATACACTATCAGTAGTTGTACATCAAAGAGCTGAGACTGTGAAAGCTGATTCTTCTTGCAAAGTAATCATAGACACTTGAAATCCATTAACAGTGTGCACTACTCAGTGCTCATCTTTGCTTTACAAAGACATGGTATTGTGATTGTGTAGATCCTTACACCATGTTTACCTTCCCTACACTTAGTGCAGAGTGTGGTATTCAGGAATGCTAATCATTTCACACTTCATTTGCATACTTGTAGCACTCAAAGGGCTGACTCTGTATTATATAAAGGTAATAGTGTAGCTGATGCCCTTGTATCATACTGGGGAGACATTTTTGAAATACAGAGCTTGATAATGCTAAAAAAACAAGACTTTGGGAGATTTTTCTATTTTCTACAGTTCTGTATTATCAAGGCATGTTGCTATTTTTTTACAAATGCTTTTAATCTAACATTAAATGGTAAAGTAGTGTTTTACATTTTTTTCTTTTATCAATTCATTTGCCATAACCATGCATGTTTTTTTTACAATTATGTATTCAGTAGCATCGTTGTAGCCAAGTCTGCATTTCAACAATTATATTACTGAATGTCACATGGCAAATTATTTTAGTTTGTATGTCACATTTGTACACTTATTGCACATGATTATATTATATTGTAAGTATGTAGGATAGTTTTGTGTTTTATTTTGTGTTAGCAGGAAAATAAACATTTGTTCTGCTTGTGTATTTCTGTCTGACTGAACTGCACAGCAGTGGATATGGCAGTCATAAGAGCTTGATGTTACTTTTCTACTACTACAGTTATCATTTTTATTATTAATCCTGCAATGTATTACATGGTTCAACATGCATTATCTCCATTACAGAAGTGTTTTAATATCTGTGTTGATAACTGAGTTTTAAATATACTTTTTTGTTTGTTTTTGGAGGGGGTCCTACCTTGGGTGTAGTCATAATGATTACTTAGCACATTTAAATTGTTTGTGTGCATGTTGGATGCATGAAGTCACACAGAACTGAGCTCACAGCCATCATGTCTGTCTATTATATAATTAATTCTTTGTGTTTCTGTTTCATCTCATACAGGGATATGGCACCTAAGAAGAAATCAGTACCCTGTAAGCCACCATATAGCGATGTAGAAAATGAAGTTATTATGCAGGTCTTACATTGTCACAGAACTTTTCTGTTAAGGAGAGGTAGAGGTGATGATCTGCCGATACTTCATATAGCAGCAGGTAGTTGAAGACATTAAGGCAGTTGAAGGGCATGGGAGAATCTAGTCCCAGATACAACACCAGGAAAGCAAAATGATAAGTTCTGTCTACCATAGGGCAACTGAAAATACCCAGGAACAGGTGGCTATGGAGGATGGTCCTGCTACTAAATCACCAGTAACTGAAAATGAGGAATTCCTGCCCACTGTCAGAGATTCTGATAGCGCAGAACAAGGTTCAACTAGAAACCTTGATGGTGGTGCAGATGTGGATGACAGACCCAGAAAGTCCTAAATAGAACTTCTTGGTTTGCAAAACACATGTGTCATTGTTATATCTTTATATGCATATATCTAAGATGTCTGAAAAGAACAACAGACAGCAATAACTGTGAGTAGACTAAAGTCATACAGATATAGTGGCATTTGCTTTTGGTTTGGGAGAGAAATGCAATTGTTCAATATTTTTATGATAATCTTTTTAATCTGGACTTCTAAAGGGAACTGCTCTCTTTTTCTTCTTTCATTTGCATTGTAATACATAGCAGACTTATTTCCTTTCCATTCCTCACATAAAGGCACTTCTGGATTATAGGCTTCCAGCCTACCTGCACATGGTAAGCACACACTTGGTTATTTTTAATATTGTGTATAAGGTAGAATCAGGACTGTATGGCAATTAAGATTTTGTAGCTTTATCAACGATAAAGAAGTTCAACATATCTTTATTATAAGGAAATATGTGATGAATTTTATTTTTCATTTTTCTGTTATTTGTGTTTATTGCTTGTTATCATAGGTAATCCTGATAGTGGCAATGTGGAATTTCTACCACCTGATGTCAGAATATCAGTAACCCCTGATGATCGTGGTGGTGATAAAGAGGATCAGTCTGCTGATGCAGAGGGTCAGCCTGATACTGAGCTTGTGACTCCCACATCTCTTGCCCATTTTCTGGACATAGTCAGTATGTCTACTCATACCCAGGACTTACAGACCTCTGATACTGGACAGGCTGAGTTTGGCCCACTTGATCAGGCTAGAGTGGTTACTTTGGTTGTAGAGTCAGTTGCTTTTCCCAGTAGTCATCGCAAGGGTGTGATGTCACACATGAGGGTTGGGAGGGATGCTCAGAGGACGCCTGCTGTCCACTCTCCTCCTGAAGCTGGTGTGTCATTAAATGCTGCCAGCTGTATGTATAGGGCTGTAGTGAAGGCACCGGCATGCTCCACCTAGGCCTCAGAAGAGATAGTGTGACTACTAAATGTCATGCATTCTGACATGAGTCACTTCCTGAACTGTGTGGAAAACTCCTTAGACAGGAAGAACTTTGGACTGGATCAGGCAGTTTCTGTGATAGAATGTCTGTTGGGGAGGGTTGACATGCTTGTGGCTGGAAAGCAGCTGCATCTTCTGGTGTTAGTAGACATTGGCATATAAGATCCTGTTCCCACAGTGACACTGCATACACTGCTCCATTAGTGATTGCAGTGCACACACCTAGAGTTGGTAGGCCATGGTGTCATGGTTCTGGATATAGTTGTGAGGAGAGCTTGTCAAGCGTACATTCTGGATATAGTTGTGAGGATAGCTTGTCCAGCGTACATTGATCACATTCAGGTAGCACCCCAATGTCTATCCAAGGCTATGGAAGTAGCAGTTCAAATCATGGCAGAGATGGTGCACATTTTCAAGGGTGACAGCACTGAACTGAGTAGTCTATCACGCATGTCTCTCACCTATCCAAGATGCCATGAGACAGTGTTAGCACAGTGCCTGATTGTGTTCATGCAGACAGACACATTGAAAAAATAATTCACTTGCCCATACCACTTCAAACACATGCAATCTGTCTAAATAGTACTGTTGCATGCTATACATCTGTTGTTACTGGCCCTGAACACAGTATACTCTGGAAGTTATATGTGTTTCCTATTTGAAAACACTCACTTCTTTGGTGTCAGTCTTGAACTACTAGCCCCCTCACCACCATTGTATGCAAATCATAACCATGCCCTGCTCTTTTCCTTTGTGACATAGGGTTGCATATATGCCTGATTCACACAGTGGATAGCTAATGCTTGCTTATTCACAAGCCTGGAAATATCAATATGTATTGCACAGCAAAAGTTGATTTCTTGCTCATACTCATTTGTGAATGATTGCTTCTATAACTGTTGACCCACATCATATTTCAGTTATATGATATATAGCAATATATGTGAAGTATAATGTTTGTGAATGTGTCACAAGTGATGATTCAATAAAGGTGTTTAAAAATATTTCAGTTAGTACTGTCATTACAGCGGTAGAAGCATTAAGTACTTCAGTCTTGCTACTTGGTATAGTTGTGTAAATGAGGGTATAATTGACTTGTTCCATGTTTTATGCAAGTGGTTGGTTGAAATGCTTAATGCACACTATTGTTTCTAATACATAGCTGTATATTGAAACATTTTACAGAGGAGATATTACTGTCATAACTGTACACTTCAAAGAAATGTTCTGCTTATGCACATATACATATTTCCATATGAGAGCAATCAGTTACATAACATTTTTTTCTTTACAGTTTTTACACTTAGTTTGTCATTACTACATTTACAATAGGAATCCTTGAGGATCATCCCTGTCTGATGCTATCAGAAGACAGACATTATATGATTAAGAAAAGGTTGAGGAGTCTGACAGGCATCAGTTGTCATGCTTGTATAAGCATGGGATCTTAGTCTTTGACATAGATAGTGATTGTGTGTGCTCTCCTTTGCCTCTCAGCCAGAGCCACGGCATACTGTGCATCTGCAGATGGTGATTCTCCATCAAACTCCTCATCTTTACCTGCTGCTCCTAGCCCCATCTGTGGTCCTTGAAACTTTGTTGCTGCCCATTGGTGACCCTATTGAAGCTGTTACCTGAGTATTATATTGTGTAAAATGGCACAGACTGTAAGTATTTTGGCATAGGTGCCAGGGTTATACTGCAGTGCACTTCTTGATGTGTCTAGACACTGTAACCTTGATTTAAACCAACCAAACACAAGTTCTATGATATTCCTAGTTTGAGCATGGACATTCTTGCATCCTTGCTCAGTGGAGTTGAGTGTGTTTGTCATAGGTGTCATGAGCCAGGGTTCCAATGCATAATCTGCATCTCCCACTAGATGCTTTTGATGAATGTCACCCCTAACAAACCTGGTATACAGATCACAAGTGTGCCATATGTGTCAGTCATAGAAATTGCTTAGGTTACCTGCAGAGACACTGTAGAGTGAAAAGCTTTTCTGTTGATGTATGTCCTTCCCTGTCCACCTGATGGGGCTTTTATTTTTATGTGTGCAATGTATGTTCGCCTACACTTCAGGGAAGTATGCTACTGTATGGAATTCCTAGATGGCTCTTGATCTCTCCTGTGGTGTTCATGGGAAACAGATATGCTCCCTTGCATTTGCATTTAATAACTGATGTAATACTCTAGAGGCTGATGTCTGTGACACCCCTAATATATCCCCTGTGTTTCTTTGGAAAATACCACTAGTTACTATATATAATGCTAAACATGCCTTTGCTTCCACTGTGATGGGTTCTCCATGATTTTTCTATGGCCTGAGGTTGGGGCTGCAAAGGTTACAACTAGGATCTAAACACTCTTCTTCTTGCCCAATATCTGGCAGCAGCAACAGCAGCACTCTAATTTAAAGCTGTTGCCCATACAGCATAATAATTCCAACAGCAACTCCTAACATGGTTTTTTCCCCTAGGTGTAATCAGGCCTGTATTCCAAAGAATGTCAGTATACATGGCAAAAGAATACATTGAGTGTGCTGGACTGGTTTATAGATTCATGAATACCTCCACCATGTTGGATTGGTTAATCAACATGTACTTAGGCTCTTTATGCTTTCATAGCATATTCTGCCATTTTCCTTTGCTGGCAGCTCTACACATTGCTTAGATCCTCTTAATGAATACTAAATTGATTGTGATCATGTAGCTGTTAATGAATCTGGCTCATTGTCTTGGTTTGTTAAGGACACTGTGCCGTGTTTGTGTGTGTGGCGGGGGGGAGTGTAAGCTTCTTTCTTTATTTATTTGTTCTTTGGTAACTAGAAAAGTCTGACTGAGACAGTGGCCCATTTTCAGTTGAAGCCCAGGGAGAAAAACTCCACAACAGATTCAAAAACATTTAAACAGTAACTGATGAGAAATTATATACAAGGGTAGAAAAGCTCTGCAACAGATTCAATATTTTGCAATGAAACAGTGGAAAGGATCCACAAAACACACAAACACATTTTACAACAGCTGATAAGTAAGTTGCATACAAGGGGAGAAAATCCCCACAACAAGTGAAACATAAACAGATCAAACTACATTTATAGAATATTACTAGGATAAACTATGATCAAGAGTACAATTTGAACTGCTAGCAGCAAGACATTTTGCAGAAGGAGATAGCCTATATCAAGTCAACTAATACATACTTATTCAAAGTATTGGCTATATGTCTATAAGGAAGTGAGAAATAATAGACTATTCTGCTGTCAAAACAGAGTAATAGAATGAGATGAGGAATGCTGAGTAGGAAGGAAAATTAAGGACATTAACTCATTACAACCAAGTGCACCTCCAGGCGTTTCTGCAGTTAACTCCTACTGACACCTCTAGGTGTCAAATATTTATTGTTTGTATTTACATTAGTAATTCCAAAACTTTGCTACATACATGATATCAGAAGATGTCATCCTAAAGCATACAAGATGGCAAGCACAATGTTAGTGATATTTGACCTGTGTCTAATTAAGCTAAAGAGATATCAAATATTATTTGTATACTGTTTATTTGTATTGCAGTAAGTTTAGTATTTTTCTAAATACCTCAGCATTCAGGAAACACAGACAGAACTGCATAGCCGCATATGAAAGCTCACAGCTGTATAAAAAAAAATCCTGCTGGCAGTATATGTCTTGCTTGAATAGTTACTGCAATAGCATAAGCTGTTTATACAACATTACAAAATTAATATTCACTGCCTTTATTTTGGCTTATAAATTCCAGGTTAAAGTATTACTGAATGAATGCCACTAATGTAGACATTAATTTATCCTAAATAGTTTTCCATTTACAGTTTTTAAGTAACACTTATGGATCGAAAGATATGAATATTTGTTTTAATTGAAAGGAGATAATTTAATTTTTTAAAGCCCCCAGATTTATTATTCCTCTGGCCGTTTAGGAGAAGGATGGCAGAATGTCATGCATAGTAATGAAGCATGCTGCCTGAGCTCCTAACCTTACATGGAGCGTGCAAGAATACATGGGGCGTGTCTGAGAACAGAGCTCTCAGAATATATATGCCCCCACAAAGAAGAACAGCAGAAAGGGGTAAGAAACGAGTGAGACCGTTCATTGGTGTCCGCATATCCCCACCAACAGTCCCCCTTGTGTACAACAGCAAAAGTATACAGAAATAAAATGAACAAACCCTTTACTTTTTGTTTAAATCCTATTAAAGCTAACTGTAAGTGTGCGGGTGTGCCCATCCCTTAGCTATGGTTAATGCAGCTTAAATGGCTGAAGAGGATAACAAGGAAGATATAGGCAAATGAATCAGCATAGCAATAGTGTAGTGGGCAGAGCATTCACCTTATGAGCAGGCATTCCCAGTTAGAGTCCCACTGCAGCAAATTCCATTTTCCATGGAAAAGCAAGTTATGACTAATATTTATGTTGCATAACCCACTAAATAACATATATTTATGAACTGGAGTACTGCAGCAAATGCACATGTGAGATGTTAGTATCATAGTGAATAAAGCACTAGTAAGCAGCTTTAAGCACTAATAAGCAGTAGTAAGCATATTTAACCACTAGTAAGTGAGCTTAAGCCTGTCTATGTGGGGGTAAGCAATGAACACACAGGTTAAGCAATTCTGAAGCTAACTCTCTATAAGCAGATGTAACCGGATGTTAGCAGTGCTTACCGTCACGCAAACCCGCTTACAATTGCTCAAAAGTACCCTAATCACTCTGCATCCAATGGCCCTTGTTCTGCCCAACAACAAAATAAACAGTCTTTGCAAGGCTTAAACCCAGGACCCTACACACCGTAGCCAACGTGATTTACCACTAAGCCATGTCAGATATACATAACCCTGATGTTTTCACAAACATATCATTTAGCCCAGTCATTCAACAGTACAGGAAATGTATTTCAACATGTAGATGTATGTGTGTGTGTGTGTGTGTGTGTGTGTGTGTGTGTGTGTGTGTGTGTTTATATATATTATATATATAATATAATATATATATATATATATATATATATATATATATATATATATATATATATATATATATATATATATATATATATATATATATTATATCTATATATATATACATATATATATATATATATATATATATATATATATATATACATATATATAGATATATATACATATATATGTATATATATATATATACATATATATATAGATATATATATACATATATACCCCGGGATTCATGAAGCTTGCGCAAGGCGCACGCATAGCATAGGCGTTATAATGCCAAATATGGCCGCCGAGCGATTCAGGTACGATCCAATTCCACGTGCACAACCGGCGTACCCCACATCTGCGCAGCCCCCAGCGTAGGTATGCAAATCACCCCATGTGCAGTGTTGCACCATGCAAATGAAGGCATATAGTGATTCATGAAGTGGTGCAGGTGTAGCGTAAGCCCACAGAAATGTAAACCAAAAAACACGGTTTACATTTTCCCAAACATAACATCGGAGCTATGAAAGAGGGCCAGACCCAGGTATCACAACGTGAACATATGCCAATGGCGAAATACACAGCCAATGGCATAAGAAAAGATGCACAATGCGTATATAACAACATTTAATGCCATGTCCACAGTAACGCACAGCAGAACCGCAGGGCATGTGTGCGGAAGCTGTAACATAAAGAAATAATATAAAAATGTCATAAAATCGCAACGTAATAGAAATCAGGTTTACAGCATAATACACAATGGTAGGCATGGAACACCACAACCAAGGTGCAAGGGTTGCTAAGGGCTTGTGATAGTGTTCGGCGCAGTAACTATGAATTAGTAGTCAATGCCATGCAAATGATGCAGATAATACTGAATCGCAAATGTCCCGCCCGATGAAGGTTGTACCATACGGCACAGCAGTATAACACCGAGGAGTGGCTCAGAGGAGATTCATGACATCAGCAGAGGGGTGTGCCACCGTAGCACTAAGCACATTGGAGCAGTGCAAATCTGGCCTGTCCGTTGCTAAGCAAAGCTGCAGGACAGGGGTGGGGAGGAATCGTTTAGCTGAGAGCACACATGGTGGCCAAAAGCACATGTGTACAAGGATGGAAACGTGCCCGAAACCCAGTAATCAGACGCACACGCCGCAAACAATAGCATAAACAGGAAGGACAGAGGAAGAAAAGAAGGAAATGCGGAAGTAGGGTAATTGGAATACTAATGAGCAATCAACACCAATCAACCCACGAAGGCCAATCGACGGCAGCTGACAAGTCCGCTTGCAGAAACCTGCAAAACAGGATAGGGGAGGCATGTGAATGCAAAGAGAGGAGGGGAGGTATTGGATTGCAAAGATAGGAGACCTGACAGCAGAGCAAAGCAAACCGACAGCAGACTGGCAGTAGCACACATAACGCAAGATACTCCAGGTCCAGGAAAGCACAAATGAAAGTAGGCTGCAGGATGCATGCCAGAAAATGGTAGGTGCAACGCGCAGAAATGTAAAGGGAAGGTCAAGAGGTAATCCATGGCAGGCAAATGTAATTCAACACCAAAGGCACCACAATAGTAGTCCCGGCAGTAAAACACATAACGTAACCTGTAGCTACGAACGTACATACACACCCTATGACATCATCGGTGTTCACAGTACAATAGTATAAAGTGTGTAAGCACCCAACACACACCTGTGTATTCCCAAACACTGCACCATAGGTGTAAACACACGGGGAACTTTTAAAATGTACATGTTGGGAGCTGCCATAGCTGTGATTCATCAGCATGTGTCAGAGACTGACGGTGTTGTTGAGGATGATGCCGACAACCACCGCAGGGCTCGGAGGAGAAGGAGAGTGTTCAGACCAAGGGTAACTTACCAGGGGCTACATCACCTGGAGATAGTAGAGCGTTACAGGGTGGACAGAGACATCTTACAGCAAATAGTGGAGCTGTGCCGGCCACGCCTGAGAACCAGAAACAACAGAAGGGAACCCATACCAGTGGACACGAAGGTATGTGTAAGCCTGCGAATACTGGCCACAGGTACCTTTCAAAAGCCAACTGGAGATATAATGGGTATCTCACAGGCATCAGCATCCAGGGTACTACACCAGTTCCTGGATGCCATGTTACCACATGCTAATGAGCAGATATACTTCCCCAAAACTCAGGAGGAGTTGGCCAGCAATATGCGTCACTTCCACCGTGTGGCACAATACCCGGAGGTACTGGGTGCGATAGACTGCATGCACATGCAAATCAAGTCACCACCTGGTGAGCAGGGTATGCGCTACATAAACCACAAGGGATTCCACTCCATCAACTGCCAGGTCGTGTGCAATGCCCAGGGCATTATCATGGATGTGTGTGCTGGCAGCCCTGGGAGCTACCATGACTCCCATATCTGGCATGCCTCACAGCTGTATCAGGTATTTGTCAGGGGGGACATCCCACATGGCCATCCCGTGGGGGATGCTGGCTATGCACTGGAGTCGTGGATGATGACTCCCATCAGAAATGCACACACACCCATGCAAGAACGACATAATGAGGCACACACACAAACCAGAATCATCATAGAGCGTGTGTTCAGGATGCTGAAATCACGGTTCCGGTGCTTGGATACATCTGGTGGAGCCTTGCAGTACTCTCCAGGCACGTGTGCCCACATCGTCATAGTATGTGCCATGCTACATAATATGATCCTGCGGAAGCAGCTGCAGCGGGGACAAAATGGTGAAGGCCCTCATAGCCCACCGCAATTGCCAAGGCCAGTACAGGCACAGAGGGATTCAGACCATGAACACGCTGTGCCAGCCCCAGTAGGCAGACAGAGGCGTGCCCAATATGCCTACGCCTTGGCAAAGAGGGAACGTATAGCACATACTCTGACCATGTAGGCCCCTACGGACTGACACCTCTCCACCTGCACACACAGTAAAATGGAAGGCACACAAACATGACCACCTGTAAATCGTAATGTATAGGTGGCCCAATGTGTGACTCCTACATAGGCAGCCCTCAAACATTGTAAACACAACAGCCAGTGCAACACGGAATGCCAACACCTGAACAGTACATGGGTCCTACAGCATATGGTGGTGCTGTTTGCCTGTCACATTCCCCGCCAGATATATATATATATATATATATATATATATATATATATATATATATATATATATATATAGATATAGATATAGATATATATATATATATATATATATATATATATATATATATATATAGATATATATATATATGTACACATATGCATATATATGATACAGATAGAAAGGGCAGGGCAATAGAGGGATATATGGTGATATAGATGGATTCAGCGATATCTGCAAATATGATAGATAGACCAACGACATTCACAACATCATGGAGGTACAAATAAATAGGATACCGCCAACCAAGGAATGTGTAACATACCGACATGCGTAACCACGAGGCTGAAAGTCTGAGAGAACACAGTACCGGAACAGTACATCCGTGAGTAATAGTATGATGATATGAAGGGACGGTTAGTCACCGCTGATGGTGTCGCGGTCCACATAGGTACTGTGTTCAACTGAGTCTGTGAGTGCCGTGGTCTGTGTAAGTGTGCGTCGAGGGTACCGTGTGCGTGTCTGTGTGACTGTAATGTGTGTGTGTTCGCAACATGTGTATGTTGGTGCCAAGTCAGAGGCAGACCAGTATGGTAGGTGTGGGTATAGCTAGACGTAGGCATACAGTTATGACTTGTACCACAATAGGAGGGACATCCCCACCCTGGGCAGGTGTGTCCTGACATAAAACAGTACAAAGGGCAAATGTCCGAGATGGTAGGACATAAATATGTCCCATATATAATGTAACAGTCGTATTTAATAGTCATACCTGTATGTAAGAAACTTAAATGTCACATGCAATATGATAGGTATCCAAAGTCACACAACAATAGGTATGTAGTGAGGATAAAAGTATGTGCTACCTGTGTACTGACCGTGGCCACGTGTTGGCCTGTAAACACCGCTGTGTGTCCCGCAAGTGTCCAACAATGACCATATGATAAGGTGGCAACCCATGGCAAACAGGCTCTTTTAACAACACAACCACAATGACTGCAAATATCTGGGACAGAAATACAAGGGATAGCTGTCACCTACACATATCCCCTGATATATCGCTGCAATTACGGAGGTATACAAGTAGCAAGCTCACCTGCAGACGATATAGAAACCAATTAACAATGGCCCAATGTATAATCCCGTAACATAAGTCTACTAACTGTTAGCTCTCTAATCAGGGACGGAGCCCACACACATATATACGGATTATGTAGAAATGCAAGGCCCACAAACCGTATATGTTACGTACAACCACCGACATCCCCCACACTAGAAACTAAAGCAATACAAACTGTAATAGCAGCACATTCATCCAGTCAGTCAATTACATCTGCAGAACCCTCAACATACCGTGTGGGAGACACAATTAACGGCGACATGCAAAATTGTAGGCATAGTATAATGGAACAAACAGCCATGTTACAGGTATTGATTGCAATACTCCATTATCAGACGTCGGGATGACAGGTACACCCACATGTTGAACCAAATACTCTACCTGTCACACACAATCCACGGGGGACATGAATCCAAACTATACTTGTCTCCATGCATAGCAGTTGCAGTTACACATAACAAAACACGATACAGACCATCTCCCCGAAGGTAGGGCAAATAGGCAACGCCCAAGTGGAGAATCCAATTATACCCCACTGTCGCTGCGTAATTGGCGAATGGAGTAGCTGCACAGCTGATATGCAAGTAATTAGTCACTCAGGAACACCAATTGGCGGGAAGAATCCACATGTTTCAGGTATCGATGTATATAAGGATGACTCGCCAGACATTCAAACCGTATGCTCATACCTAAAAACATTGGAAACACTGTGAGACAGATAGAATCGAAATGCCGTAACGACAACAAGGTATGTAGAACGCCCGATATGTAAGGTTATGTATAGCATGATCTGTATTAATTAGTTTTACTGTATGTATAGCCTGGTTTGCATTAATTAAACGTGTCCGCAATGCATAAAGTGGGGAAAGGTATTTATGTAGTGATGTCTTGCTGAGCATACTAACACTTGTAGAATCTGTGCGTCCAGCAGTGGGACACAAGGTACATAGCACAGACACCAGAAGGGATGCTACATGAGGCCATTACACAGAACAATGCCATACAACCCGCCATCAGTGGTAGGGTATGTCCAACAAGGACGTGCCATAGCAGGGGATAGTATATGTTGATCTACTGTCACAGCACGCATGTGTATGGGCAAATAACGTTAGTGACATATGTAAGGTGGTCCGCTGAGCAAGTATGCTTTGCATCATGGGATACTATGTGAAATATGTGTAATGTATAGTATTATAGGTAGATATGACAGATATTCAACACAGCATAACAGGCATAACATGCATACCACAGGTACCGTCTATCGGTATGTACAATAACAGGATACATATGGCCTGCAGGTATGGGACATAGTAATAGCATGATAGCTAATCTAAATGGAAGGGCTACCAAGTAACCATGCACAAAGGACAAGTAATAGCTGCACAGGTGCATAGTGGGGTACTATGCAGTCTGTCAAGTCCATGTGTAAGCACAACTACAGTGTTCACACTAGTGCCACCTCTCCAGGGTAGTGCCCTGTGAAGAGCAGAGCCAGGCGTCACCTGCACCACTGCACAGTACAGCCACTGCAGTGATCCCAGGCCTTCATGTGTCTCTCAACCACCAAGGGAGGTATCACATGAACAGTGCTACTGAGTGTCCCTGCGTGATGTACTGAGGACTTATGTTCCACAGCATGGTGAGTGTCTGGTCTGGGAATGTAACCCAGAAGCACATCCCACTCATTGTGGCGTGTGTGCACATATCCATGAGCATGTTGTCACAGTGGCCTCTGCTTATGTTGCGTATGAGGAGTATATCCATCAATAATGTTGTGGACATGGGTCCTGTCTGATCAGCAGAGGTCACCCCTGAGTATGTAGTATGCAAATGTGTACAGATGTGGTGTCCGTAGTGCAGCCGCAAATCGACACTGTCAGAGCTCAGTAAACGTCATGGTGTGTCAATGTTGTGGCATGTAAAGCTGTAGCTGTTGTGTAAGGTACACCCTAAATGGGGTGGTGTACCCTTGAATGTGTGTAGATGTCATGTGTTCAGAGGTACAATGGGTGCCTATGTACCAGTTACACACCCAGTACAGATAGGTGTGGCCACGTAGGAGGATATCCACGCCACAGTGGCAATACGGTAACCACAGTAGTGGGATTGACATATGTGTGTACTGCAAACATGTACAATGTGATATGTATGTAGGGGACCACCATCCATGTGATAGTCAGTGGGTGAATGGTGTAATGCAAAGGTGATGTGCATGCACCTTGTGTCATGCAGCTTGCTGCCATGATAGTCATATTATGTATCTGTCACAGTGACATCCGTATGGTTGGAGTCAGTATCAGCTGTTGAAGCAATCATGGTGCTTGGTATGTAGGGGTTCTAAAGCCAGGCAGGGAAAGTCCCCTGTGCCAGCCTGTTCCACAGGGAAGCATATACATAACATGAAGGGCCCTATGACTGAGGACCGTGGTATGCCAAAGTACCCGACATGTAGTAGGTACTATGGTATGCTGGCCTCACTGTGTGTCCTGTCCATAAGCCACATAGCATAACATTGTGAGACACAGGGTACGATGTGCAGGTGGATGTGTATGTTGTCAATACCAGAATGGGGAATGGTGCTGAAAGGCAATGAGAGGACAATGTAGGATGTGTGGACTCCCATACCATCAGCAACTGCCCTGGTAACTGTATGAAAGGAGTCCACCATGGGTAGGGGCCATGCTCTGGCCTTAACAAGCCCAACCCGGGTGGCAGCAGAGGACGGGAGACCAACAATGTCTCTGAGAATGACGTCCCTGATGATGTGCCCCATAGCCACGCAGAACAGTCCAGTCAGGTGTGTAGGACTATAGTCCCACTCGTGCAATGCGGTGCCACCTGTGTGTAGTGTGATAAATGCTGCCATGTGCCATTCATGGTCTACAATGTCTGAAACAAGGCTATTACTGAATATGGTGGCCTAGTGGTGAGACATGTAATTCGGAGATTGGTGGACATCACAGCCTGGGACGTTGGAAGGTGACATGGAGCCAGTGTCCCAGGGCACATAGAGTGTAGGTCAGTACTGTGTAGGTGTGACCACAGGGACACCACAATGTTCATGTATGGATTGCGGCCCTGTAGTGAGTGAGAGGGTGTACTGTCAGCATTGAATCCATCCTCCAGCATGTTGCCAACAATACCTGGGTCTGCAATGTTCCTGAGTGACTGTTGTATGTGACAGCAGATGTGGGTGCTGCCATTGAATACTGACATACCACCATAATGCCTGGTGGTACACCCCGGAATGTGTGGCAGTCATGTTTATGTAGCTAGTCTGAGAGTATGTGATGAGGGACCCTGTGGCCCCACCACGGCTGATCAGTGAGCCACCCCACACATGGGAATGTACACCACTGTGCAACAGCCTACACCTGTTGTTGTACATCATATGTCAGTGGAACATGACCACCAGAGTGGCGTCTGTTATCTGGTGTGTACCATCATGGCTCTGTGTGGAATAGCATGATCCATGCAGTTGTGTACATGCTAATTACGTGCACTGGGGTATGTGTCAGCATTTGTATGTGCATTGTCCATCTGCACGGGTGTCATGATGTCAACAACCGCTGTCAGCAGACGTCTGTAGTAGGTGTAGTAGTACACATGTACTGTGTATGCTGTGATGGGTGTGTTTCCGGGATGTGGCTAACACGGTAGATTAGCATATGTTTGGAATCCACCAATGAGGGGATAACCCCAGGTGTGTAACATCAGTCACATGGTGGTAGTGTCCATGCCAAGGGTAATGTAGGTCCTGGAGGTGGTGTGTATGTGTTGATCCAGCTGAGTGGAGGGTATGACTCATGGATGTGTCTGTACATGAGTGGCTATCCCAGTGACGTGTGGGGTAGTGTCAGTCACACATCAGTAGTAGCTGTGGCCCACTGTCCACTATACCACCATAGAAGGTATGTTACCCATGGGGTGTGATGTTGACTCTGTTGCTTGTTACAATGTGTATAGCGGTCCCAGACACAGTTAGTTGCACGTGGAGCACCTCTGATGCATTATGCTAAGCAACTTGCCAGGATGTGTGACAACATAGTGGGATATGGGAACCCCTCAGCTGTGGGTGTGCCGGTCCAGGTATGTGCCTGGAAGGTATGGTCCGTCTATAACCTGTCATTGCAGGTGTGCTCTGAAGAGCCTACAGGCAGGTCCCAGTCACTGCAGAGATGTTGGAGTGGTGCATTATAAGGTGTGCCTTGCCTGCGTGTGTCACAGGGTAAGATGCAAGCAATGTGTCACATGACCCTATGTCACACATGCCAGTTATCGCCCTGCCGGTGACAGTTATTGGAAGCTGTGCAGGGCAGACAGTATAGAAGCAGCAAGAGCCTAGCATGTGAGCTGTACTCCCAGGGCCGACAGGTGCAAGTCATCTGTGCCACAGCATTGTGTTTGACCAGGACAGTCATAGCAGACAGATACCACATGCTTGTGGAATGACAATAGGAGCATAGGCAACTGTTGCAGTGACACAGTTGGTCACTGTACAGTGGTATCATGTCCGGACGAATGCAAAATGCTCCCCAGGGCTAGGCCCACACCCTCAGGGCTATAAGACTGGTGAGCTATTGCATGTCCCTGCACACGTAGTCTGTGAAGTGGCATCACAGGGCAGTCACACTAACATGGCGAATGACAGACATATCATACCTGGTGAGGTGTGGCATGGGTGCATAGGTTATGTTGCAGAAGCAGTTACCCGACAGCAAGATGTAAGCGACTAATGCCTTGTGTAGCCTGCTGTGTGGAACTGCAGTGTGACTCCCTACAGAGTCAGCTATGACTGGTGTGTTGTGAATGTTATAACACACTATTGGCTGTATGTGGTGGGCACACATGAGTCTGTGGGCTATAAGCTGGTGATGTTGTCTTCCATGATGGGGGCTACCTCTGGTGCCTACAGTGAGTATGGAGACGTACTGCACAGGTTGTCCTCGTAGGTGTGGCCAGTGGTGTAGATTATGCGAGACAATGTGATGGGTGGGGTGTGTTGCAAATGTTACACATCCCCAAATGACTGTCAGGTGCAGTCAGGGTTAGCGACAGCATTACCCCCAGCCATAGCTGTCATCCTCCTGTCCCCAAAATGAGGAACATTAGCCCTCATACAGTGTGACAAATGGGCGAAACATGGAACACTTACAACTGGCTTACTAACAGCGTCAACTAGGAAGGGCATATGATGGCTAAAATAGGCTGGTCTTATGTATAAAACAGATATTCCAATGAATTAATATGATTCTCATCTATCTAGCCATGGCTAGCAGGTAAACTATGTACAACAATGAATGTGTGACGTACCCTTCCAATGTGGAACCTTGAGGAACATGCACCTTTTAGAACCCCAAATGAGGTAAGTTCCCCGTAATGAGGTACACCTGAGAGCTATGGCCCAGCACAGCTGCAGACGTGCATCCCCTACAGGCTGTAGTGCCGTATGTTGGGAAGTGAGCATTGAATGTGTACATGACACAATTGCTCTATTGCCACATGTACGACATATCCCTCATATAGACAGGCAGTAGCACTGTTATGTGACAGTTGGACATGCCTGCATATACAACCATGTCCCACAGGATATGTGCGTTACTTGTGTACAACAGCTGTCATACCTTAAGCAAGCTGGGAAGTGTAGGACAGTCAGTGTACCTGTGGGAAGTGGTGTGGAATGGGTGCTATAGTAATCAGTAGCTCATGACATGCTCACATGTTCCGAACAAGTGCCTAGCATGACCATACAATACAGATAGGGTGTTGGATAATATCAACCCACAAGAGGTGATGACAGTCATTTAGGGTGGCACCGCACTATAACCCTGCTGAGTATGGTGTGCATGTCCATGAACCATTAGCAGTGTAGATGTTAGCAGTACAGATGTACAAGATAGCACGGATATCTGATTACAAATACCTTTGCATGTCACAGGTGTGTTCCACCAGTGGCCTGTTGACAGACCCACAACTACAAAAGGTGAAACAGTGACATGTGCACAGTACATCTGTGCCAGATACAGTAGAACAGGGTTACTGTGTTGTACCCCACCCTCATTGTAGCCCATACCACACAGACAAATGTTAGGCATCTGTGTATGTGAGGCTGTGAATGGCCATGACCTATCAGTTTAGCTGTGTCAGTGTTGTGAACAACATACAGAATGGGCTGTGTGTGTGAGGTGTGTCACATATGTGCACAGTCTGATGGATGATACCAGCAGTGTCACCGCTAGGTGAACATCCCTGTACCCATAAACTGCTACCTAGGCTGTGGTCAACATTATGGACACTGTGTAAGGGATGGTGCTGTGCAGTGCACTCCCAACATGGTGGCGTCTCCAGGCCCCTTAGGTAGTCATCTGGGGTACCCATGTCATGTCAGGGTGCCATCCATGAGCACAGAGATCACTGGCCAGGCATATACAGCACTGTGGTGACCAATATTGGATCACATACCACCTGTAAGGGGTAATGGCTATGCATGGATGTGCGAGAACAGCCTTCACAATCCACACCTCCACTATGCAGCATGCCGTCTACCTTGCAGAAGGACATTTGCTACACCATGATGATGGACATGCTACATGTCCATATCCTGATCTATATGACATATGTCATGGACAGCCACCGTTCCAATACTAGGATCGCCACAGGCTGGACAGATCCCTGTGCCATACATGTGACATACTCTCGCCATACCATGCAAGCCTGTCCATCAAAGCTGCAGATGTCATCCCAGTCATACATGGTGTGATGGCCGCATGGTAGATGTACTATCAACTGACTGGATCAGTAATGTGGCACTGATGCAGCTTGCGGTGGCACAATGGCCGTCTGTAACAGTGTGGAAACCATGCCCGCACATGCTATGGTTGATGACCAACCCTGCGAATGTCGTCTGACTATCCATTGTCCCATGTCTATCACATGTGTAATACAGGCAATCCATGTCAGGATGTTGAACAGTTGTACAGTGCTGTGTAGATGTATATGGCAAAACACATGCATGTACAGGTGTCCATGCGTATGTGTGCATTGTCACTGCTCAAGTCCATTCTGGCTGTGTCTGTGTTGATATGTGACATATACACAGCATCCAGGTCAACAGTAGTACCATGGACACATCGAGGCATGTGCAGATAGGTAAGAACACAAGTGCAGGCAGATAGACATGCCCACAGCAAGACAGCATTTACATGGAGTATGAACACTGCAATGAGGCGACACACATATATGGTGATGATATCCAATGCATAATGCGTGTGACATGTGTGACACAAACACGTCAGTCATGTCAGTGTCATGGTGCTTTGCAAAGGTAACTGTGCAGATGCAGTAGATGTCATAGAAATGTTATGTGCAGCAGTATCTCTGTACATCTCCGAAACTGTGACCTGTCACCATCATTATGTTTTACAGATAATGCCCCGTACACGCCTCTCAGCATACACCCGCCAGGAGGATGATGTCCTCATCCCACTGCTCCATGACAACTATGACTTGTTGTTCAGCCATGTGCCACAGCATGCCCAGCAGCGGGATGACCTGTGGCAGGATCTACGCAGGAGGGTGAACGATGTGGGTGGCCATAACCGCACCTACCAGCAGGTGTGCAGACACTGCATGGACCTGATACGACATGCAAAACAGCGTGCCACTGCAATCGCCAGGGAACAAGATGGAACAGGTGGTGGGCCACCAACCCAGCCCCCACTCACACACACCGAGGAGCTACTGGCCAGTCTGGGGACACCCAGGGAACAGCATCCAGAAACACTAGCTGCCATCGTGGAGGTGGGTGTCTCCCAACCAATGAGCCTGGAGTTGCCTGGTAAGTCAGTAATGCACATATGGCTATTATATCCCATGTAGTTGCATGTGTCACTGTACATAATGTAAAGTAACAACATATGCCAGGTATGTGGACACACATGCTGTATAGTACAGTATGCTACATTGTGTATGCACACATGTGCATACTATATGCTATTACACAGGTGAATGTGTGCACATGCACAGTGCAACCTGTGGCTGTCATACAGTCATGGATAATGTACATACTGGTGTGTCACCCCTATACAGGTACCTCTGGCGTGCCACACAGACATGGGTCCATTGCAGGTGAGACTGTCATCAGTATCAGGCATGTTACAGTGTAGATCTATTTGCCATGTGGCCAGTTAACACTTGCACACCTGATGTTTGTTCCAGTCACGATATGCAGGTCGCACCAACATGCATTCACACATGCCACCCATGTGCAATATATGCAAACGTAATGATACACAGACTTGAAACCACAGTACATGTCATTGCGACATGTGTGGTCAGCTGTGCATACAACGGTGGGGGTGTTCTACAATGGAGGCATATGTAGTATGCATTGGAACAACATGTGTGGTATGCACACAGTACCACACAGTGAGCTGTGATATGGGCAGCCCACAAGTGTCACCATTGTGTCATATGCCCCTGCATCGGGTGCACACACTGTGATGTGCCACCAGACATGTCCCAGACATCTAGTGTCCTGTCTGCAATATTGTCACACTATCACATGACCTATACCCTACATACCAAACATACAACCCGTTGTCTGCATAGACCTGTGGAATGTGACATATCTGACATGTATGGGTGTATATCATATGGGACCACACAGACATGTGGAGAAGATGCCCATCACACACAATGGCCACCACATGTGCACACATGGTGTGGGGGATGGCCAGAGACATGTAGCCACACAGTACATGGGATGTGTATACACCCTGTTGCACATTGTCCACACATGGTCCAATTATAGTCCTAGTTGACCGATTATACAGTTGATGTGGTACAGTGGACAACCTAAAAGCCTGTGCACAGCTACTGGAGGTGTCACTGAAGTCTACCATATATGATCTGTCGAACATCATGACTGTGTTGCAGTTATGGCTATGCAATGTGTACACATTATGCATTCTACAGCAACATACATGCCTCATGTTGCCATACAATGGCACAGTGTCTGTACTTCACACTGTATAGCAATGTGGACGGCTCACACTACCCTCCCGTGCTCATGCACATTTAATAAACATGCATTCTATCTGTAGGGCATACACACAACACTGCAATGTGAAGCCTATTATGATGCTGTACATGTGTCAGGACACCATTGTGTCAAACATGTATGCATGTTAATGCACATGTCAGCAAATTACATGTCAAGGACACATCAGACGTGTACTGTTATCCTGTTCTGGCCCACATGGTGTATCACGGAGATGCATGCATACTACCATGATTGTGTGACCTGCATGGCTACTGATATGACACCTGCTTGCTGTAGTGTGCACCCCAGGGAGGTATGCTTACTAACACTATTAATGTCTGAGCTGCATGCCCTCTGCTCTATCGCAGACATGCTGCATGCCATCTGACAAATCACATGCATGGCATGTCTGTGTGTGTGTGTGTGTGTGTGTGTGTGTGTGTGTGTGTGTGTGTGTGTGTGTGTGTGTGTGTGTGTGTGTGTGTGTGCGTGTGTTTCCAGCTGCCTGGGGACACAGTAATGCTTTTAGATGCCTCACAACACATACATTCCCTATTGGCTTCTTTGCCTTTGCGGATGATGTCACCCACCTAGAAGTATGCCTCTGAGAGTGCTGTGTTCAGTAATCTTGGTAGCGCGTTCTGTAAATGTGTAATGCTGTAGTGTGTTAGAGTAGGTAGGTGTGTGTTCAACTCCCGGCCTTTCCAAGTGTGTGTGTATGCGTGTGTTTCCAGCTGCCTGGGGACACAGTAATGTTTTTAGATGCCTCACAACACATACATTCCCTATCGGCATCTTTGCCTTTGCGGATGATGTCACCCACCTAGAAGTATGCCTCTGGGAGTGCTGTGTTCAGTAGTCTTGGTAGCACGTTCTGTAAATGCGTTATGCTGTAGTGTGATAGGGTAGTTAGGTGTAGGTTCGATTCCCAGGCCTGCCAGATGTGTGTGTGTATATGTGTGCATGCTTCCGTCCGCCTGGGGACTCAGGTTATGCTTTTAGATGCTTTGCAATACAGACGTATCCTGCTGCCGTATTTGTCTTTACGGATGTTGACACGCACCTAGTAGAATGCCTGTGTGTCTGCTGTGTTTAGTAGTCTGGGTAGCGTGTTCTGTAAATGCGTCATGCTGTAGTGTGATAGGGTAGTCATGTGTAGGTTCAATTCCAGCCCTGCCACATGTGTGTGTGTATGTCTGTATCTCTCTCTTTATATATATATATATATATATATATATATATATATATATATTTTCTGCCCATAACCCTGCTCTTGCATGGGCAGCTGACTGTTTTATGTATCGCATATTTGCATAGCTTTCACATACCAGTGGGGTGTGTTGCAACTCCCAACATTGTCCATGCAACGTCCATGTTACGGGCGGTGTTACACGCCCTTACAGGCATTTGCTGTATATCTTGGCAGACATCTATCCTTGCTGTACTCTCACTGTACTCGTACATGCCGGAGGCGTCATGTATCATGGCCTGGTTTTGATGTGTGTATGTCTATTTGTGCTGTGTGCATGGCTGTGGGTATGTCGCAGTATCATCATTTGTAAAGGTGACAGCCCTAAAGGTTCTTCATGTAGACTGCTGTGTCATTTGCAATGTCAGCACATACCTGCGGACAGTACTGCACATCCTACTGCAGCGCATGTCATACCTTCTGCGTTATCCTGCAGTCGATATTGCTGTTTCCTCACACATGTATCTGTTTCTGTTCATACCACTCCACCTCTTAGAGCAAGTTGCTGGACAAGGCCTTATCTGATAGTGGGACACATAGGGGCAGTATTGACATGTTGCTCTTACAAACGTAAATAGTTGACACAATAATAGGTTTTGCATTAGTATGGCTTTTCTGTCGGATTTGGTGTCTTACGCATGTTTGTCATCATTTCATGTCTTCAGTTATCATGGAAGTGCGAGAATGTTACTGTTACGTGGAACACACCCAACATATGAGGCAGAACTCTGCACATTCTTCGTAAATCTGTACAGTTGCGGAGTATGTGTCTGTAACAAAATATCAACTTTCTGACACCAATACACACACTGTATGGCGGCATCACAGGCCACATGCCATTACATTTATATTGCAGGACACACCCACGCAGACAGTTGTATTCCTCACACAGGCCAACAGCTGCTTATCCACACTAATTGGTCTATCATGTGCCATATGTGTGCGCCGGTATTTGCGCTTTCCGTCAGTGGCAGAGCTCACGTACGTGTCTGGGGGACTGGACATTGTTACGGTGACACTGCATGACACCCTGAGGGACACATTACATTTGTGTCTATTAACCTTCCACATTGACATTCACAGGGCATACGTTGTCATTCACATTTGTCAGTGTACATGCGTGTGACTTGTACATGTTTTCTCATTTGTCCTGATGTCTTTCTTCTCACCTGTCCACCTAGTATCACTAGTTCTGTACATGTATTCTGGACAGGTTACCTTCATATCCCTAACCTGTACACATTATGGGTAAACACCCTGACGTTTGACCTTGTTACATTTGTCATAGTGATGTGCCTTTCTGGTAAATTGCTGGCAAGGCATTACGGACTGTGCGGTAGATAATAGTGACTGACATTTCCATTACATGATTAGTAACACTCATAACATCCATATTTATGGGTACGCCAGTATTCTCACAACGTTCTGACTTTGTCTGGGGTATTTCTAAAATAGTCCCTATTTGTATTTCATGTACTATGCCTTAGTGCAGCTGTGTTATTCTGACAGTTTGCCAGTTATGGGTACCATCTTGGTCGTACGCATGTCCATCCATGATTATCACCTACATGACACTGATATAGGGCCCTACATATTGCCTAAATGGTTTCCGCAATATCCAGTGGATGGTTTGCCCCATTATTAGGGATATAGGTGTGTGCTATACCCACATCACTCCTGTGGGGTGGGCCTACAAAATCCCTGCCAAACAACACCTAGGCCCTTATCTGCATACCCATGATTCCCATACCTGACAACCCTCTACAGTACCCATTACACATTTTTAATGTGTGCGTTACTGAAGTGTGGAGACACTTGTATGCACTCCCCACTCTCTGGATATCAGTTCGTACGTCATACATTCTATCGACACATGTGTCATCACCCTTGCACCTGATACTGTTGCATGCACAACTATTTTGTATTTGCTGCGGTCACTTCTTTTGCGTCAATGTTGGTTGACACTACGTATTCCAATTTATGGAGTCCTGCAATGGACACCTATCTGCATGTTTAAAGTGTAGAACTTGCTGGACTGTCACTTTCTGGCCAATGTTTTTGAATGCTGCGGTTTATTCACCTTTCCTGCATGTCTGTTTGTCTACCCATATTAGATGTAACGTCGCCTATTTATGTATATATGTCATATCTACGGGACATAAGTCTGTTGTGTATACATATATACATGTACAATCCTCATTTCATAACTTGCTTTGGTTTACGTCTGTGGATTATGTGTATACACATATATCTATATCCATACCATACCTTTCCACTATACAGATTGTCGCTGAGTGTACAGCTGCTTGCCCCTTTATCTTCGCTGTGTTTTACATAAACCTGTGTCTATCTGGCAATGTAGTGGCATTTCATCTGAGACTTAAGGTGGGGATTTCTGGCAAGCAGTTCAGGTTACGACTACATACCCTTCAGAGAATCCATGCTACTGACACACCCGTTATTCTATCCACTTTCTATGTTTGTTCTGGCACATATCTGGGGTTTGTCCCTATATGTACTGGTAGTTTGCATGGCTTCGTCCGGTTTCATACTTTACGAGGTTAACGGGTTTGAGCCATGTATAACTAACGTGGGGGAAACAGCATTCATTTACTATGCTGTGAGCGGATCACACACGCACAGGCGCACTTGCATTTCCTTATTGTAGGTTACGCGCGGGCGCGCATACATATCCTTATTGTGGGTTACATATGTTTAATAAGTCTTTGTGCTTATGTGGACTTTATTACTTGTGACAGTACCAGTACTTATCTGTAATCCCGTTAACGGACGTTTGCGAAACACACGTTCACCTTTACACATTTAACTGTCTGTACAGCACAGACGCATTCATTACACTTTCACATTATATGTGCTGTAGTCGTTGTTCAACCGGGACTGCATTCACGTTGGCCGGATGCTGTAACCAGTATACGTTTGGTGTTCTGACTCATTTATATGCATACCCATAGTACATAGCTACATTAACATATGCCTCTCCGCTTCACTTACATCACAGGCATCCATTCTCCTGCTGGGAAGAATGCGGTACTACATGTTACACATTCCCTATTCCCTACTGTTCTGGACCCAAGCTGCATATTTCATCACTGCAGGGATATTCAGAACCCAAAGGCTTATATTCCTGACATATACAGGTCTTTAATTGTCAGGGTGTTCATGTGGTGATCTGGCTTTAGGCTTGTCTGACTGGTGAACGGAACTGCCCTGACCGTGTTCAAATGTCAGACAAAGCACATGGACAAGGATTGTACATTTTGAACATTTAATCTGTTTACA
>NC_056725.1:1070691067-1070818567 GCF_019279795.1 Protopterus annectens
GTATGCTAGCGTATTATTACAGTATATGGACTATCTGTTCAACACCAACCTCACATGTGCCATTCACACAATAACCCTACATATACTGGGCCGCTACATAGTGTGCTCCAATGCCTGTCTGTGGTATGGGACATGTGATTGTATGGCTCTACAAACATGTCAGCCAATAGGGTAACATACAGTGGAGCAGCATGTAACATCAGATATAACAGGTCCAAGAACAATGGCATCTACCACAGTCTGTACACAGGCCAAGGTACATATTACCAATACACACACTGTCGACAATCACCATAAGTACACAGACCTCAGTACTGTACACACAAACACAGAATGTCCAGGTTATGTCATCCGATATAACCCCTACTATGCATAACATGTGTAGCAGTCTGATATCTCACTGGCTTGTTATCAGATATGATGTCACTACTTATGGTGTACAGCACGTATGCACCCCTTACTGCATGACATATGTACAAAGGTTACAGGGTTGTGGCTGGAGGCACATACACAGGACCAATATTGACATGCTGCTGTGATAACCTTATACATTTACTGTTGTAACAGGGTTTGTTGCAACATATGTCCTATGAGGGATATGAAGTCAGTAACTCTCATGGCTGTCACCATCTACAGACTGCAATCCTCACACTACCTTCTGCAGTCCACAGATAGGTGCTCTGTGGGTAACACCTGAAACAAAAGACACCACACACTGGGCAGTCTGCAGATGACTCCACAGATGGGTGTTCCCTCATAAACATAAGCACTGACACAGCAGGTATGAAAACATGTAGGACAGCCATATCTACACACACCCTGTTAAACAACCATTACTCCAAATGCAGTATAGCTGCACTTACAGTCTGTAGTCAGGTCAGGCACATCCCCCTCCTGTGTGTTGGCCTGTTTCCACAGTGTATGCTGTTAGAGGTAAATCACCAATCCATCTGAGATGCTGTTTGCCAAACAATAGATTGATTTTCTGCTCACAGTGAATGAAAGGCCCATTACCAACATGATGTTTCTAGATATTGGTGTGGGTTTCCATGCAATTGGCTATGGGAATGTTACCACAGCTGTTCCACATGCAATTAGCTAGAGGAGGGCTGCAATTTGTGCAGAGGCCATCAGCTGATCCTGAGCATCACTTAAAATACACATGCTGCTGCCTAAGCAATGCAGGTGTAAGTCTTCACATCCACCAGAGATGGAGTGAGAGAGGCAGACAGAGGCACAGAAAAGCCGGTGAGGGGTGAGAGAGCAAAACTTAAGCATGTGTGTCACACACCTACCTGTACAGGGTATCAAACCCCTAATGACTATGTAGTGCTATCACATGTCCATTCAGTTATTGGATGCGCCACATAGGTTACATGTTGGGGAGCCCTTAGAATGTATATGTGATGGTGAGTGACATCTGCAACAGGGATATGGTAGCTATGTGGTAGGTGTAGTACACGTGCCTGTCCGCATGAACAGGTGTCAGTGTCAAAACAGCTACACCCTCACAGGAATGCACACACATTGACACACTTGGCAGGGCCAGGAATACAACTCATCACTAGTAGGATTGCCACAACACAGTACTGTGCAGGTATCACATGCACCAGAGGGGTCATATGGAGGTTATATGTGCAAAGGGTATGTGGAGGTGTCTGACATCAGACAGCATGCTTCAGTATGCCAATGGGGGTTTTAGTGATTGTGAATGTAGTCATAAGCATCATACAACACACACACAGAGACACGGGTGCCAGTACTAACATGCATGGGTGCACTGATTCATGGGTGTGTTGTGGTCTACGGTGCCAGACAGCTATACAAGGCTAGGTGATGGGTATACCTTGGCATCAAGCCACATGACAATAGTCTGCAATGTAGCTCAGGGGTGTAGTGTCTGGAGTTGCCCACACAGGTGGGTATTGTATTCACCATACAGTCATCTGGGTGACTATTGCATGTGGCCTATACTGTGCATTGCTTGCCATGTATGTGTTCCTTAGTCCATGATATGGACAGTGTCTGGGATGTGCACAGCTCCCACATGCATGTACAGTGACATGTGGAACTGTACCTGGGGTGTCTGGCCCATGTTGTGTGCACAGATTGTTATCAGATGTGCCAGTCCTGGCCTCATCTGGCAGGAACTTTTAATGGACAGCAGGTTGACCCTGCACATACATTGATAGAATGATACCAGCATTCCCTGGTGTCAGTGACATCTGTCCATACAGGTCTTATGTTTCAGACATGGTATGTCCTTTGTGGGTCACATTTGATGGTACCACAGGTGCTGCAGGTGTCCATGGGGAACATGCGGAAGGTTCACTGTCGGCATGTACATGCCTATTGGACTGATGGACAGTGTGCCATGCCCTCTGTAGCTCACTGCAATTACACACCATGGTTAGTATCAGTGGGCGATATGCAGGGTACTACCAACATAGTGGCTGTTGCTTAGGCAAGTGTGTGTGTGTATGAGACATGGGTTGAGAGTGTTCCCTGGGTAATACAAGGGTTGCTAACGTTGTTCAGTTGGCATTGATGTCACATTTAGGAGTATGGATTTGCACCCCAGCCTCTCAGCTATTTCACATCTGTTATCCCTGTACGGTGGACATTGCGATATATACTTGGCCCACTATATAAGAATTTTGCAAAACCGACTCCACATTGAGTTTAGTTGTTACACACTCACACCCACCTCCAGATAGGATATGAATGACAAACACAGAGATACACACACACACACACACACACACACACACACACACACACACACACACACACACACACACACACACACAAACACACACACACAGAGACACACACCTGTCATGTCTGCCTAACTAGGTATATTACACTACAGCACTATGCCATTACAGGACATGCCATGGAAATTACTGGAGTACTCCTTCCCCAAAGGTGTATTTCACAGTGAATGAAATCAGCAGGCTTGCCAAAGTAGGACATTTGAATTGTATTGAGTGTGACTAGCCTAAAATGCATTGCACCCTACACAGACATAGAAACACACATAAAACATCCACAACTGCCATGTGTGGGAATAAAACCCCTTCTAGAGTTCTATATTACACTACTGCATGATGCTGTTATAGGACGCACCACAGGGATTGTTGGAGTGCCCCTTCCCCAAAAGTGTATATCATAGTGAATGACATCAGCAGGATTGCCAAAGGAGGGCATTTGAAGGTACTGAGTGTGACTAGCCTAAAATGCATTGCTCTCTCTACACACACACACACACACACACACACACACACACACACACACACACACACACACACACAAAATTGCCAAGTCTGGGATTAGAATTCCTACTTAACTATTTTATCACACTACAGCAGTATGCAGTTATGGCACGCGCTATGGAGACTACTGGGCTACAACCTTCCCAGAGGTGTATTTCTAGGTGGATGACATCAGCAGCCTTGGCAAAGTAGGGCATTTGAATTGTAGGGAGTGTGAGTAGCCTAAAAGGAATTGCTCTCTACACAGACAGGGACAGACACACACACACTTGCCAAGTCTGGGATTAGAACTCCTACCTAACTATTTTATCACACTACAGCAGTATGCATTTATGGGACATGCTACGAAGATTACTGGGCTACAACCTTCCCAGAGGTGTATTTCTTGGTGGATGACATCAGCAACTTTGACAAAGTAGGGCATTCGAATTGTAGGGAATGTGAGTAGCCTAAAAGGAATTGCTCTCTACACAGACAGGGACAGACTCACACACACATACACATGCACACACATGCACACACATGCACACACACAGTTGCCATGTCTGGGATTGTGACTCCTACCTAACTAGTTTATCACACTATAGCAGTATGCAGTTATAAGATGCGCCATGGAGATTACTGGGTTACAACTCTCCCAAAGGTGCATTTCATAGTGGATGACCACAGCAGGCTTGTCATAGTAGGGCTATGGGGAGGGCAGTGTGTGTGCATGAGCAATAGATGTTGATACAGCACATGCGGGCACACACAGGGTCATATTTCACAGGTACGTGTATACAGCTGCTAGACAACTACTTCCTTGTACAGTCATGTTGCACAGTTAGCACTTGCACCACATAGTTTGTAATGCTGATAGATACAGGTAGCTAGTATCTACAGTGAGTGACATCTGAACCTCATGTGGTTGTGGCCCTTTGGCTGTGTGCTGGGTGGGACAGACCTGGATGGCTCCTTGTCACAGTCACCCTCTTCCACACATCTATGTACATCTACCTTTGGCTTATTATAGTGTGTTGTCCTTAGATATATGTCTGTATTCCTATCCACTGTGTGTGCAAAGCATGAGTGGTGCATACTGAGGAGTGTCTGCACTAACATCTGCGACTGCCAGATATGTCTGGTCCACTGGTGTTTGCAGACGTGGCCTTCATTTGTTTAAGTATGTGAGCATGCCCAGTATGACCCTTCAGTATATTGTTGACTGACGTTGCCTTCATTTCTCTAAGTGTGTGACCATGCCCAGTATGCTCGTCTGTATTGAATGTGTGGATCGAGTCCAGGTAGTTTATACTGCAGTGCAGACCTTTGTGTTGTACACCTACAGATAGCATACTGTTTCTGCAGGGTATCCATCGATCATTTGGCAATATGGGGACAAACTGTGCAGGGGATAGTGTGTACTGTAGGTGATTGTCTCTGTGCTGCTTCAGCTGCATGGTACTGCTATTAGCAGAGATATTCAGACATGTACTGTTATACACAGTGATGTGTTCTGTCCTCATGTACTGTCAGGTGGACATTTTTGCTCACAGTTATGTATTGGGGGCCAAAGGTGACTGCGGCTGTGTCTGGTATTGTGGGCAGACACCTACATATTCATGGTAAATTATGCCATTCTGGAGGGGGAGCTGCAGGCACTTGGTGCTGGGGTTTGTGCATCTGGTTCAGCACCTTGGTACAGTACTGGCAGGGGATTCCATACTTGTACACCCATCAGCATGACAGTATGGGCTTATCTTGCTGTGACAATGCCTCACAGCTGTACAGATTTGCACAGGTCAGCCAGGGGCAGGGGCCATGGGTCAGGATATTTACCCTATTGTGGTGTATGGGCAGGTGTGTAGCCACCCATGCATGTGTTTGCAGCCAGGGATAGTGTGTGCATACAGCTTGGTGTTGGACCCTGCACATTCCATGGTGTCCATGCTCCCACCCCCCCTGTTATTCTAACCTCTTCTGTACATTATGCATTCATTCTCTGATATTTTCCCTAAGAGTATCACCCCATCACAGGTGTGTGTTAGAGTTGGTCCACAGTTCATGCAGTGGGAAATGGTGGACATGTTACTGTGGTCTGCCCACATGGCCTTGCATATGGCTTATGTGGAGTGTGTTATGTTGTTATTTGGGTGTCCATGACATAACATGCGTTGGCAGTACGTGTGAGTCACAGGCCTTTGGTAGACACCTGTGGGGCATTAGGTGTTGCTGCATGCCAGATGTGGCAGGTCATTGCATTCTGTCAGTCTGACAGTCCCAGACCTCCATAAGTATATTCCCCTGGGGTGACAGGGTAGGTGTGATAGGTGTTCATGCCAATACCTCCTAACAGTCTTGCTCAGGTGGTGTGGATGCTGGCAGGGTGCTTCCTACTGCTAGGGACACACCTGCATGAGACACCTGCACTGCAAGCTTCAGTCTTCCACTATTGCCATATACAGGTGGGGTCTTACTGTACCCATTCCCCACAGCAGGGATATGACCAGAGAGGTGCCTATGGGTGGTGTTTGCATGAGTTAGGTGCATGTGTGCTATGGCCACTACTTGCATCTGACACACAGATATGCATTGGGCATTCCAGTTATGCTTGCACGTGCAGGTACATCAGCTGTTTCCCAATACATCAGTTGTACCTCCTTTGTGATCTGCGAGTGTTTGGGCAGACAACACCAGTATCCCCTACTACAGGACCAAATAAAGTATATATTGTGTGTCCATTTCACAGTGACACAATATATACTGTATGTCTGGGGTACTTTCCCCTGTGTACTGCTTGTATATGTAGACCAACAGCCATGCCATCTCAGTGTTTCAGATGGTGACACATATTACCACCATACATTTGCAGTGAAGTATTGCTAGCTTGTGTTATACTGATGGGTATTGTGTATGGTTCTGCAGTTGTGAGGATTTGTCCCTGTCATCAGTGGCAGTGGGCAATGGCCACCAGGCTTACCTCAACATGCATACATACCAACCACTCTCACACGATATGGGACACGCACTAACCTAACACACACATACCTGCATATTGTGCAGATGCTACAACCTATCCTGCTACCTTGGCCACCTCTGTGCATCTGTGCTCCACTGGTATTAGACCTACACATACATGTTACTACATTTCTAAATAGAGTTGTGGGGGGCACACCTGACTGTTACGACATGTGTACATCACATTGGGGGGGGCACACCAGACCATTACTACATAATTAAGTAGGGTTGGGGGAGCACACCTGACTGTATCTGCATTCCTACACAGGATTGGGCGGCACACCTGACTATTTCTACATATTTACACTGGATTGGGCGGCACTCCTGACTGTTACAACAGTTCTACATAGGATGGGGGGGCACAACTGACTACTTCTACATATTTACACAGGATTGGGGGGCACACCTGATTGTTACTACATTTCTACATAGGATGGGGGGCACACCTGACTATTTCTACACCGGATTGGGGGGGGCACACCTGGACTATTACTACAGTTCTACGTAGGATAGGGGGGCACACCTGACTACTTCTACATTTCTACACAGGATTGGGGGGCACATCTGACTGTTATTACATTACTATGTAGGATGGGGGGGCACACCTGACACTTGTACACATTTGCTATGACTGTACTGGTATGTCAGGTACTCCATTTCATTCTGTATTCTAACCTATCATGCTGACTAGAGGCATACCAGTGTACTACAAATCTTAGCTTTGATTTACCTATATATTAGATTCTGACTAACTGCCCTTCAAAACTAATGTCCCACTGCCTGCTGTGCTGTAGTCTGTCTGTGTAGGCCTGGGGGGGGTTACCCATAGGCATCATTCAGAGGCCATAGCACAGCCTTTGTTTGTGTTTGTCTACACCTGTCCTGCTGGCTATGAATGTTGTTGGGTATGTGAACCCCCCCCGAATGGCATGTGTGAATCACTTACCTTGTGGGTGTCCCAGTATTGAGGGTGGTACTGCAGGGCTGCCTATGTTGGATGCACATAGTACACTCCCTACACATGGTTGAGCACAGGTAGTCACTCCCACATATTAGCTAGCAAGTCCGGCTGATGCAAACGGCCAAACCAAACTTCAAGTTATCCAAAAAGAACGTCCAGCACTGTAAGGACATGAAAGAAGTTCAAAATTGTATTGTTATATCACATTCCAGACCGGTTTCGGCATATAGCCTTCATCAGTGATAGCCTTACTACAAATCCATTGCTTTAAATACAGTTAGTACCCAGTCATTTCCTATGACATCACTTCTCCACAGAGAAGAATCAGATAGAAAATCTAATTTATTAAATCACATTTTATCATTAAGACCTGGTGCAAACAACCCCTCTAGCTTGACAATCCATTTCCTTTCTTTTTGATTCAAAATGGAGTGCCATCCTGTTTTAAATAGTCTGTTACCCATAACCATATCTATCACTAGAAATGTAAACCTAGCTGATGTATGTACTTGGGAATGTCTGTATAAAGCATTTGTAATTCTTTGATTGCATATGTCAGTAAGATGTCCAGACATCTGACAACGCAATGATCTTGAGGTCTGCCTTACATTAAAGGCAGAGCATGTGCAGCTGGCCATATATATCACCCAATCTGACCCACAGTTGGCATAAAAATGTATGTCAAAAAACTGACTTGTATTTTTACTAGTAAATTGTTTTGTCTTGTGCATGTGTTTAGAGAAGGTACAATGTCCACAAGGATAGGAACCAACAAGCCTGTCTCCTGTCATTGTAAGTTGATGGTCCACCTGATCACCTTTATTAGTTTTTTATAATGAGCAAAGTATGAGCCTAAAGTTTTCCCTTTGGGAAAAGAGAACTAGCTTCTCTCAGGTAAAATAGAACCCAATTCATCATTAGATGCAAGAATGTTCCAGTGTTTCTGAACCATATTTCTATATAGACTCACATTTCTGCCATATGTAGTGACCATTCTAATAGTGTCTGACCCCTCCCGATACTGTTTGGATTTATATTGTAATAAATCAGACCTTGGTTGATTGGAAGCCCAATCTCTTGCTCCAATCACATTTCTCTGTCTGTATCCCCTATCCAGAAATCTGCAAGTGAGATCTTTAGATACGTTAAATTCTTCATCAGTTGAACAAATTCTTCTAATCCTCAAGAATTGAGATTTTGGGATGTTCCTGATGGTATGGCTTGGATGGAGACTGGACACATACAACAAGCTATTATATTGTGGGTATATCCTGTATACTAAAGTACGTAATGTATGATCTGGTAGGCGCACGATCCTTACATCCAGATAATTTATTTCCTCCCTACTATATGTAATAATAAATTCAATACCCCATTTATTCTCATTGATGTATTCAATAAATTCCATAAAATAGTAAATGTCACCTCGCCATACCAGCCAACAGTCATCCAGGAATCATCTCCATATGTTGATTTCTGGCAGGAAAATGTTGTGGGAATCATTGTAAATGATGTGTTCCTCTATAAAACCCATAAATAAATCAGCATACATGGGGGCAATAACATTCTCCTTTAAAATAGAAGACATTTTTGGTAAGGACGTGTTCTGCCAAGCCTACAAGTAATGTATTAAATCCCACAGTATAAAGTTTTACCCTGTTCAACCAATATTCTAAGGCTTGCAAACCCATCCAGTTGGGGATACTGCTATATAGAGACCTGACATCTAGGGTACACATCAAACAATTGGGCTCCAATTGGGATTCAGACATTATCTCCAGAAATTCGGTAGTATCTTTAATTCTGGCCCTAATATATGATAATAAAGGTTGTACGTATTGGATCAGAAACATTGAAAGAGGCTCTGTGAGAGACCCAGTTCCTGACACAATAGGTCTACCAGCAGGCTGAGTCAGATCTTTATGAATTTTCGGCAAGAGATACAAATATTGCTTGCCAGGTTCTTTTTTCCGTAAGGTGTTGTCTGACCATTTCACTAATTATACCTTCATCAACCTCTTTTTCTAAAAATAAATCAATTTCTTGTTTGAAATTCAGGGTGGGGTCAATCAGCATATTCACGTAATGCTGCGGGTTAGTAAGTTGCCTATTTCCCTCAGCCCAGTAATAACTGGAATCTATGATAACTACTGCCCTACCCTTATCAGCTGGTAGGATGGTAATATCAGTGTTGTCTTGAAGTTCCTTAAGTGCTTGTTGCTCACCTTTCAAAAGATTGTGTCCCAACACCTGAAAAGAGCATCATTTAAAATGTATATCCTTGAGAACTGCTTGATGGAAAATGGCCACATGTTTGCTCATAGGAGGGGTAAAATTAGATTTATAAAAACGGAACCCAGTAGATCTTTGAGAAGCCTCCTGTGAACCAAAAAATAGTTTTAAATTCAGTTTTCTGCAAAATGCTATAATATCAGTAACAAAATTATTTTCATCAACAAAGAAACCGGTATGTAATTTAGGGTTGGCACCTTTTCAAATGCCCAAAGTAGGACATTTTTGGTACAAAGGTCAGATTTTGCAGAACAAAACATACCCACGGCCAGTACAAAGGATAGAACTTCACTTTTTTGCCTAAATAAAAGTTTATTCTTATAGCATTTTAGTTGCTTATTCAGTTTCTTATAACATTTAGGTGTTTCAGATACAGAATAACTTTTTATGCAACTATTACATAAAATATAGAAAATAATTTTGCCCTAAAATCTCAGGACATTTGCCATTTTTATAATTTTTTTGCAGGACTCAACTGCCCAAAGAGGAACTGTCCCTCACAAAGTGGGACAGGTAGTAACCCTAATGTAATTGAACCCTTTATTAATTAATTGTGTCTGATCAGTAGACAAAATATGCTTTGAGATGTTATGCACATTGTAACATTCAGTGTTCACTTCAAAATTGTTTGTAGTAGGTTTTCTATTGCGTCTACCCTTGTGCATGCGTCCCCCCTGTGTGTCCTACCCCTAATGGGTGATTTTGAACTCGCCCCTTTTTCGATTCCGGGTAATCACTAACATATATACCTTTAGTATCAGTAGCCGATGACTCATGTCCTGAAGTGCTAAAACCCTGTCCTGATTTTTTAAGGATGGAACGAGGCCTCACAATTGGAGCCCAATTGGTTGATGTGTACCCTAGATGTCAAGTCTCTATATACCAGTATCTCCCATTGGGCGGGTTTGCAAGCCTTAGAATATTGATTGAACAGGGTAGAACTTTTTACTCCAGGATTTAATACATTACTTGTAGGTTTGGCAGAACATGTCCTAACCAAAAATGTCTATTTTAAAGGAGAATGTTATTGGCAAACACAAGGTATGGCTATGGGGGCCATCCTTTGTCCCCATATATGCCAATTTATTTATGGGTTTTATAAAGGAACAAATCATTTACAATGATTCCCACAACATTTACCTGCCAGAAATCGACATATGGTTACGATTCCTGGACGACTGTTGGCTGGTATGGTGAGGTGACATTGACTATCTTATGGAATTTATTGAATACATCGATGAGAATAAATGGGGTATTGAATCTACCATTACATACAGTAGGGAGGAAATAAATTATCTGGATGTAAGGATCTTGCACCTACCAGATCATACATTACGTACTTGAGTATACAGGAAATACCCACAATATAATAGCTTGTTGTATGTGTCCAGCCTCCATCCAAGCCATACCATCAGTAACATCCCAAAATCTCAATTCTTGAGGATTAGAAGAATCTGTTCAACTGATGATGATAACATATCTAAACAAGATCTCACTTGCAGATTTTTGGATAGGGGATATAGACAGACGGATGTGATTGGAGCAAGAGATTGGGCTTCCAATCAGCCAAGATCTTATTTATTACAATATAAATCTGAACAGTATTGGGAGGGGTCAGACATTATTAGAATGGTCACTACATATGGCCAAAATGTGAGTCTATTAAAAAATGTGGTTCAGAAACACTGGAACATTCTTGCATTTAATGATGAATTGGGTTCTATTTTACCTGAGACATGCCAGTTCTCTTTTCACAAAGGGAAAACTTTGGGCTCATACTTTGTTCATTATAAAAAAACTAATAAGGGTGATCAGGTGGACCATCAACCTACAATGACAGGAGACAGGCTTGTTGGTTTCTATCCTTGTGGACATTGTACCTTCTGTAAACACATGCACAAGACAAAACAATTTACTAGTAAAAATACAAGTCATTTTTTTGACATTCATGTTTTTGCCAACTGTGGGTCAGATTGGGTGATATATATGGCCAGCTGCACATGCTCTGCCTTTAATGTAAGGCAGACCTCAAGATCATTGCTGGTCTGTAATGTGATATAACAATAACATTTTGAACTTCCTTCATGTCCTTGTGGTGTTGAGCACAGGTAGTGTCATGTTTGGCATCCCTTTTACTGTAAGTGAGAGTCAGAGAGAAGTGTTATTTCCTGGGTCCCTCTTGTGTCAGTGTATGTGCTATGTGTTGTCTCTTTGCCAAGGCCAGGGCATACTGGGCACGCCTCCTTCTGCCTATTGGGGCAGGCTCAGGTTGTTCCTCCTCTGAGTCACTCTCTGCCTGTGCAGGTCTTGGCAATGGTGGGGGGCTGTTTGGCCCTTTCCCATGCTGTTCCTGGATCATATTGTGTAGCATGGCACATACGATGACAATTTGGGTACATGTAGCTGGTGAGTACTGTAAGGCTCCACTGGATGTGTCCAGGCACTGGAACCATGACTTGAGCATCCCAAACACATGCTCTACTATAATTCTGGTCTGTGCATGTGCCTCATTATGGAGTTCTTGTTTGGGTGTGCATGCATTTCTGATGGGTGGCATCAGCCATGGCTCCAGTGCGTATCCAGCATCCCCCACTAGGTGACCATGAGGGATGTCCCCATTGGCAAATCTCTGCTACAGCTGTGTCAGATGTCAGATGTGAGAATTGTGATAGCTTCCAGGGCAGCCAACACACACATTCATTATTATTCCTTGGGCATTGCACACAAACTGGCAGTTGATGGAGGGGAAGCACTTGCGGTTGATGTAGACCCTACCCTGCTCACCAGGTGGTGCTTTGATGCATATGTGCATGCAGTCTATAGCATCCACTGCCTTAGGGTATTCTGCTATTTGCTGGAAGAGTTGCATATTGCTGGCCAATGCCTCATGGGTGTTGGGAAAATATACGTGCTCACCAACATATGCTGACATGGCATCCAGGAACTGGTGGAGTACCCTGGATGCTGATGCCTGTGAGATCCCCATCATATTCCCAGCTGGCCTTTGGAAGGTACCTGTGGCTAGTATTCTTAAGCTTATACATACCTTGGTATCCACTGGGATGGGTTCCACTCTGTTGGTTCTGTGCATGAGGCGTGGCCTGCACAGCTCAACAATTTGCTGTAGGAGGTCCCTGTCCACCCTATAGCACTCCACATTCTCCAGCTCATGTAGCCCCTGGTAAGTTATCCTGAGTCTGTACACTCTTCTCCATCTCCTCACTGTGGGTTGGTCAACAGCATTCATAGGTTCATAGGTTCATAGGCTATTGGCCCTATGGCCTATACAAGCCTAGCCAAAAAGGTACCCTGGCTTTCGCCACCCAAGAACATTATTTTCCTGTGCCCCTGTCAAGAAGAGCCACAGAAGTGATCCCCAGGGTAAATTTCCTATTACCCATCCGATCATCAAGATTTTTCTTGAACCGTGCTAATGAGGAGCACTGTTTGACATAGATAGATAGTCTGTTCCAGAGTATGGGAAGTCTCTGGGACAGGAATCTATCCCTCCAGCATGCTCTGTTTCACATCCTCATCACCCTCAGCCTCTTCCACAAGTTGTTGTATGATAGCTATTGCAGCCCCTATCATTTTGTTGTTTTGTTTATTAAAAGTTCCCTGCTTGTATACACCAGTGGTGTAGAGTGTGGGAAAAACCAGAGGGGAAGGTGTTTGCATAGTTTATAGTAGTGTTTTGGGCTGGGCTGGTCTGCTGCCTGTGTAATTGGCTGATTCTGATACATTTCACCTGCCAGCTATGTTAGTTCTCCTAGATTACCTTCCTACTGCTGCTTTCCCTTCCCATTGCCTTCCTGTTTAAGCCCGAGGGTGCGCTGTGCAAACAGAGTGCTCAAATGTGCACAGAGCTGCTATATCCTGGTTTAAACTTTTTTATACCTTTAAAACCCAGTGCTCGGTGCTCACACCCGCTTAGGCAATGTAAAGAGTGCTAGTCAGACTCAGACACACCCCCTTGCTTAGCTGTGCTTAGCTAGGAGCAAACCTGAGCCACAGGGCTCCAATCCACTTACAGTATGCCTGACACACACACCCACAATGTCATCTAACTCCTAGACTTGCACCAAGCTATTCCTACTCTTACACTGTTGGGGCCTGACTAGCATGCTGGTAAAACCTGGGATTCACTCTCATTCCCCTAATTTGCATAGGATTGCCTGCTAATGCATATTTACATGTCTCACACTGAGCCTCCCCCCTTAGCAACCACTACTCACTGGCCATGTTGTCTTCTGCCTGCCATTGACTTTCATGGCAGAATAGTGATTTTAGTTAGAATGCTTATTTTAAGTTTATTTTATTATTTTCCCCCGATCCCATTTCCATGCCGCTGCCCTACGCTTAAAGAGCTGAGATCGGCAAAAAAAAAAAAAATAGATTTTTTATTTTTTAGGCTGTTTGGAATACCAGTGGCCTTATACTTGGCCATTGGCATGCTTCCTGACTGATGCAGCCTTTATTTGGAGCTGTCATGGCTCCGTTTTGGATTTTGCAGACATGTACTCTGTTACTAACTGAGTACATTTCTGCAGATTACACTAGTCCTGAATGGCCAGTTTCAAGCTTCCTGGATTGCAAATTCACCTCATTTGCATGGATTTCTCCTGAAAATGGGGTGATTTGCATACAGGGGCTTAGTCCTTGCAGGACTAGTGCAGGAGCACTCGTACAACGCCCCTGCAGGCTGTTTCTGGATCGCACAGCAGACATATTGCCTGCTGGAGCTCCTGCACTAATCCTGCATGCCATGCAAGGCAAGCAGAATCCAGGGGAAGGTTTAATCCACATCCACTGGGAGTTAAAAGTACAAACTCAAAAGAGCCAAAATGGAAGGAATGAGTTAAGAGAAAGTTTATTATTACAGAGATGAAAATGGTATGGATGGACACTACTGAGGAAAGAAATAGTAGTAAGTTAGGGCTACTGAGAAGAAGAGGTAGAAGAGCATACATTAATAATATGATATCATTAAAGTGAGATCTACTTTTGATGTTTAGCCATTACTACATGTTAAATATGGAAGTGTTAGTAAATTAAGAGCACACAAAACTGAAGAGAGGATGCCAGCGTAGTTATAGTGAGCCATGGTCAAGCATTTGTTTTGAGGGTTATGAAGGTACAGGTATCAGACAGATAATTTTTAGATTGATCTTGAAATTGGAAAAGTTGATAGTATGTTTGTGAGGCAAGGGGACTGAGTTCCAGAAGCAAGTTACATAGCTGAAACAGAGAGAGTTTCCTGCTGACAGATGTGGTCTGTAAACAGTGAGGAACATTTTGTTTCCAGAT
Organism: Protopterus annectens; assembly: GCF_019279795.1. NCBI lineage: Eukaryota > Metazoa > Chordata > Ceratodontiformes > Protopteridae > Protopterus > Protopterus annectens. Next base: position 1,070,705,900 of record NC_056725.1, read on the forward strand.
TGAAGTGGCCTAGCAGGGATGTATGCTCATAATAAGTCTAGTAGGACTTTGTTTTGTTCTAGCTTGTATAGTAATTTGTGGACTGGGAGTAGTTGGGTGCAAGTGATTTGCTTGGGTAATTCAAGCCAATAAAGCTGTTTTGGGCTAGGCATTGAGGGGTTCTGTTTCATGAGTTAGTGATAAATTTTACTATTTTTTTGTAGCAGCAGTTCAGTTTATTTTAGATGGAAGCTTGAAAGTAAAACAATACTGGGGGCTAGGCGTGTAGAGGCCAGGTGTTTCCTGGATGACTCAGTTAAGTAGCTTTTTATTCTATAGAGTGTCCCTAATGTTGGTGGAGTTTTTATTTTGATAACATGTTGCACATGCAAGACACATTTCAGATTATCATCAATTGTCTTGCCCAGTAGCTTTGTATGGGGGATGACTTCTATAGGTGTGCTATCATAGGATGTAATTAAGACATTTTGTTTTTGGTGTGTAAGGGCTTTTAGGAGGAATTATGGTAGTTTGTTTGTTTGTTTGTTTCTTTCTTTGTATGTTTGTTGGATAAAGTAGAAGCTGGGAGTTGTTGAGCCAGCTTTCAGCTGATAAAAATGACTCTTGGGTGATGTGTTGTAGACTAATTGGGTTACTGGCATAATAGATTAACTTGGAGATGTCAGCATATTGTATGAGGGATGCTTGGCAATTGGAGAAGTGTAGGTTGTTGGGAAACATGCTGAAAAGTAGTGGCTCCAGTATGGAACCTTGTGGAACACCTGTTTTGATGGGGAGGAAGGATGAGTAAGAATAAATCCATTTAACAGACTGAAGTCTATTGGAAAGGTAGCTGGAGAACCAGTTGGTGGAAGTGTTTGGAAGACCAAGTAAAGAGAGTTGTTTTAGAAGTGGTATCAGAAGACCTGGATAGATCCAGAAAAGTGACAGAAACCAGCTGGCCTTCATCTGTGACTAGGTTAATAGTGGTGCTGGCAAAATTTAGGAGAGCTGTAGTGGTGCATTGACCTGGTCTGAAATCATGTTGTGTGGGGATAAGGAGGTTGACCATTTGTAAATCAGTCATTAATTGAGTATGAATGCATTTTTCAAGGATATTTTTAAAGTTGAGAGAGAATGGCAATGGGTCTAGAGCTGGATATATCATTGGAGCTACCTCCCTTGTGAAGTGGGATGATGTGAATTTTTTTTTTCCATAAGGCTGGGACATGTGATTCCTGATTACACGTATCTATGACAATGGATACTGGAAAGTAAATTGAGCTGAGTGCTATTTTTAGGAAATCACCAGTTTTCCATCTGAAGCTACTGTACTTGGTTTAATTTGTTTGAGGCATTTATTGATTGTTGTGATGGATACTGTTTGAAAGGAAAGCAAGTGAGTATTAGTAGACCTGGGAAGTGAAAAGAATGGAATGTGGTCAGGTTATTAGAGGAGGCTGAGATATTTTGAGTTTGGTTGTGAAATAGTTTAGTGATGCTAGAGATAAAAGAAATATTGAAAATATTGGCTGTTTCTTCAGGTGCATAATGGGGGCTGGGGTTTGGTTGCACATTTGAGCAAGAGTGCAGTATTGTCAATATGGTGGCCCAGAAATGTCTAAAATTTTTGTTGCATGTATTCTGGAAACTGGAGAAATAAAGTGTTTTGTCAAGTCTGATCTGGAATTTGTTTTTTTATATATATATATTTTTATTGTTTTCTGTTTGCCTTCCAGGCTTTATCTCTATACCTCATTAATTTCTTGGTGGTAGGAGTGAGCCAAGGAACAGGCTAGTTTTGCACTCTTTTAAGCCTAAGGGGGCCATGATGATTAACAGTTCCATAAATATGTTATTAAAATAGACAACAGCATCATCTAGTGATAAGATACTTTGATCTTCCAGCTGTGAGATTGAAGTGAGGTGTTAAAATGTTGTGGGTCAAAGTTCTTCATGCTGTGAGAGAATTTATATGTGCACTCCCTGGGAGAAGTATGGCATCCTTGTGTGGCATATATGGGTAGTGATCATTAAGTGTGCTAGATAAGATGCCTTGGCACCTTATATTATCAGGGTGAGTCATTAATAACTAGTCCAGGGTGGTAGTTTTATTATTTTTCAGGTTGATTTTGGATGGCTCACTGATAAGTTTGGATAAATAGTATAGATTTATAGTAGAAGTCAGATTTGAGACTAGACCATTCAGTATTAACATTGCCTACTATAATTGTCTGTGTGTGCACATTGTGGGATAGCCAATACATGGTGTTCTCCAATGTGCTGATATTGTCTCCAGGTGGGATATAAAGGGCTGCCATACATATTGTTTTATGTGTGTTTAGTTTTAGGTTGCTTAGAAGTAGTTCGGCACTGTTGAAGGAGGTTAAAGTAGATGGAAAAGGTGACAGGTTTATGTTACTGTGGTACATTATTGCTACTCTTCCCACTTTTTGGTTTAATCTATCAGTTGTGAGGATGTTAAAGCTGGGGGGGGGGGTATCTATGTTATTGATCATTTTTGAAGGGAGCGATATTTTGTCCATACTTTTAGTTCTGGAATTTTGTTTACAATGCTTCTGAGGTTCATATTGGAAAAGGCTAAGGTTTTTGTTGCTATTTCTTATTTTGTCAGGAAAGACATTTAGGTTTTCAGGCAGAGTTGATTTACTATTTGTGAAGTAAATTGGTGCCTGAAAGAGTCCAGAGCTGGGGTGAATGTCACCTGCTAGGAATAGATTCAGTATTATGCATATATGAGGGGGATGTTTTAGTTTATGTGGAATAGCTGGTGAAAATACCTTTGAAGCTTTTGGGGAGATAAAACAATCTGAATTCATTATTCCAGGCAGACTTTCCTTCAGCTGAACACAGTCAAACAAAAGAGATGTGCTCAGTCAGAAAGTGGCTATTTTCAAGACAGGAATGAAAGAGAGTCTGTGTATGAAAACAAATGAATCCTAAAATTATCTGATCACAGCTCGTTAACCATGCATTTGAATTTTTAAGTGAAGTATGAGTGAGACAGCATGTGTGTGCCTGCATTTGTGTGTGCATGTAAGATAAATTTCCTTTGTTTGAAGACAGGCAAACAACAGTGTGGACTCTGTCAGAAGGTGGTCATTCTCTAGGGGAGAAGAGGCAATCTATGTGTGAAAGCAGATCATCTATTCAGTAATTTCACCAAAGTTAAAGCATCATTGATTTGGCCTATCAGGACTGTGCATGTGGGTGTGTGTGGGTGCGTACACATATGTGGTCATTTGTGTGCATGTGTGTACTTGTGTTCTTGCTGTCTGTGACTGTGAAACCACGTTTGTTATCCACTTCTTATGTGACTTCCATATCTTCTTCCTTCATGTATCTGCTAATTTGAGAGTGCATATTACTATTTTTTCCTTTATGCTTAAGGAGGTACAGTATGCTTGGATCTAAGGATGCCAGCCGATAGGTATGCAGCTGCATAACTGCAGATCTGTACACATACTGCATCTGTACACATACTGCATTTTAAGAATGTCCAGCCTTACTTCAGACTAAAGGAAATGTAATCTTTCCATATTCTGATATTTACAAACTGTGTGGTAGTCATGAATCTGACTTTTTGATTTAATACCCAACAGATTTAACTGATTTTGAGGACCAGTAGTTCACTATAAAGCTACATAACAGCATATATTTATTCCTAGATATCAAGAAAGTCTTCAAAACTGGATTGAGCCTAGCTTTTTTTTCATTTGTTCATACTGTGCTATTTTATTTATTTAATTATTATTTTATTTAACATTTATTTACCGGGAAAGTCCAACTGGACACGGGTCCTTTTTCACCAGAGGTCCAGGGAGATACATTCCATGAGTAACAGTAAATTTTAATGCGCACATTACAATAATCGATAAAGTATAAAGTAAACAAAATGTAGTATACATAAGAAAATACAAATTTGTTACATCTTGACAAAAAACCTAGGCTTTGAACATAGCTAGTACTAATTATAAAGTATGACTTATGTCAAGATATAAGGTTAAGATAGGTCGGTAGGAATAAAGGATTAAACACCAGGGAAGAATTTGGACATGGTTGGGGTATACTATGATGTATCAGAGCATTCATGAGGGGTTATTACAGGAACATACCCACTTATTTTTTAGATAAGCTTTAAATGATGGCTTAAAGTGGTTAGTGGATGAGACTGAGAGAATGGATTTAGGAAAGCAGTTCCATATACAAGATATATAGCTGGAAAATAAAGATTCTCCTGCAGTGATATTAACCTTGGAGACTGTGAGTAACTTCTTATTGTTAGAGTGAAGTGGTCTGGTGAAACTGTACATAAGGATGAGATTTTGTAGTGCAGGAGTTCTGGTTGGTTGTGTTACAATTTTGTGGGTTAGAGAGAGTTGGTTATAAAGAATAATGTTGGGAAGCTCAAGGCAGTCTAGTATCCTTAAAGCTGTACAATGATGTGTTCAATATGGGCAGTCAGATGCAAACTCACCAATTTTATTATAACATGCTTCTAGCTTAGGTAAGTCAGTTTTCCTTAGATTAGTTAAAATTGGAGAGGCATATAGTAGAGTGGAGAGCAGATGGGATTGTGCTAATATAATTTTCTCCATTGTGGTCAGGAACCTTTTGTCACTATATAGACTTCAAAGTATCTTATGGACTTTTTTATAGTTAGGGAGACATGCAAGTCAAATTTTAGGTTATTGTTTATTTCCACTCCAAGAAACTTTGTATGGATTTTATAATATATATTGTTATAAAAATATGTATTAATGTGTGTATGCTTAATGCCAATTAATAACCAAGTATTTTAATACGCTTTTCATTCTATTTTTCATACACTCTATTTTATACAAATTGAGTTTCATATGAGACTGAAAAAGATGCTTTTTGAAAACTGCAGTATGCTTTCTGAAACTTGCAAGTTGCCCTCTGACCTAGTAATTGCTAGCACAGCAATATTCATGTTTATGCCTTTTGGAAATGTACTTGAGAAGCAGGTGTTTATCTGCTAGGTCAGAAGCGAATGAATGAACAATGCCTTATTTTACAAATGTAATGACTTTAGACAAACAGCTCTGTTCGAAGGATGGAAACTTGTGCAGTTGTAGTAACTTAGAGATAAAGTAGACAAAGGATTATTAGAGAAATGAACTGCTAGCATTGTGCTTGAATTAGCCATTGTATCTTGAATAGTAACATGACATGTATCTAACTGGGAGTAATCAAGGCCATGTTGTTTTCCTCAGGAAGTTTCACATAAAAATTGATAAATCAGCAGAAATTCATGGGAAAGATGGTCAGCAGATGATGATGAAAAAGGTGGCAATCTGTTACGTCAGCATGGTAGGACATAACCAGTTTAAAAATGTATAAAAATGAAAGTATTTCCTATTTCTGGTTAGACAAACTCTGTATTAGCACGTTTTTGTCTCCTTGCTGCAAGATTAAAGTGCCTTAACCTGAACCTACCGTGTTTTGATCATTTTTAAAGTATATTTTTCCTTTGACAGTTTGGTCCTTTGGACCGGAAAGTACCTCTCGCTCTAAGCCTAGGTCAGAATTGGGCCCGATGGCATGCATCCATACGGAGAAGAGGCCAAATCGGCTCTTCTGTTTTGAAAGACCTCCGACTGAATTGTCGTTTGAAAGAGGCCAGCCACTGTTTCTGATCTGGGATTGGAGGATGAGTCAACGATCCGGTGGATCAACTCACGGAGGGTCAGGTAAGGAGGAATTACCTTATTTCTGTTTCAAGATCAGGGACCAATTACAGAACTGTTTTTTGTCAGGTAGATTTGCATGTGCAGATCAGGGACAGAAAAAGGGGTTACTGTTTTTGTCATAGATCAGGGAAACAGAATAGGTAGGCAGTTATTCTAGATAAACTGTGAAAAGGTATAGGTTTGTGGTACCACGTGATAGAAAGGGTTACGTAACAATTTACAGCTTAGCTAAGGCAGCAATGGGAAATCAGTGCACAAAAAGTTCCCGAGACCCGCCCCTGACCGAAGACGCAAAGTATATGCAATTACAGCGTGCTGACAATGTTAAGTATTACACAAAATGGGTTGATAAGTATAAATTCAATGGTAATTTAGATAAACTTGCACTTATGAAACTTGTTAAACAATTAAAAATAGACGCGAAGGGTCAACTAAAAAAGCAAAGGCAATTAGGAGTCCCTCAGGCGCATAGGTGGCTTGAGGAAGCAAATCGCAGGGAACAGAGAATAAAGAATTCAAAGACAATGTTATTAGACAAAGAAGACAATAACCTGGTAATAGCAACGGCCCCTCCTGCGCCCCCTCCGCTTCCCTTACCAGAATATGAAGCGAGTGGACAAGCTGATCTACCTCCGCTATACCCAGCTGTTCCTGCAAAATCACAACCGTTTGTTAGGGATCCTATCGAGACAAGGTCTTGAACATGTGACTTGAGGAGGGAGATTGAATTAAGTGAAATAAATAGAAAATCCCAGGCTATGAGTGAAGAAGAGATATGTCCACTCATAGAAGTACCAAATCCTCAGGCAGGACAGGCAAGACAGGATCCGACTCTTTTAGTTTATAGACCGTGCACACCGGAAGATATCCAGAAAGCCACGGAGGGAATTCCCCACCCCCAAAAGTGAATTTTAGAAAATTTTTAGAGGACTTACAGGGTATGAGATTAAGTTACCATTTGAATGGAGAAGAAGAAGAAAAAGTAGTTAGACAAATTGTGGGTCCAGATTGGCACATGATCAGTGGCAACTGGAATCCTCGTGACGCACAACTTAGACCACTCCCACATACTAATGCAGAACTGGATGGCAGAGTAAAAGGTCTGACAGACCGAATCTCTGAAAAGTGGAAGCCTAGGGCTGATTGGACTTGCATTAATCAATGCATTCAACAGGAAGGTGAAACAGTTGATAGATATTATGCTAGACTGTTAGAGTGTTTTAATAATCACTGCGGAATGCAGATACCAGAAAACCAGACACAAGATTCCTCATATGAACAACAGTTAAAGAATGCATTCTTGAAGGGTAGCATAACTCCCATTAGCAGCTTTATTACAAAGCACATGGTAGATCATCGAACGAGTAGATTACAGCCATTACTTGAATATGCTAGACATGCAGAAAGACATTTTAATAGTAAAAAGAAAAAGAAAACTCAAGTATTTTCGGCAGAAGATGGGTCAGAAGTATTTGTAGTGCAAACTGTGAGAAAGGGTAAGAAAAATGCCCAGGGAAATAAGCAATGTGACAAGTGATCAGAAGATTTTAAAGAAAGAAAGAAAAAAGGTGAATGTTTTAAGTGCGGGAAAAAGGGACATTTAGCAAGGGATTGCAGGCTGAACAAGAAGGTGACTACAGAAAATAAGGAAGATGAGGAATGACTATATGATAGTCAGGAATCATTGAATGAAAATAAGCAGGAAGAGACAAGTGCAAATATGATAGCAGGAGTAGAGGATGTGACAGAAGGGGTAGAGGATGTACATGAATTCACAGACATAGAAGAAAATGAAATTTTGGACTTAGCTCTATTGAGCCTAGAGCTTTACTTAGCAGACATGAAACCAGAAGTGACGCTTCTGGTAGAGGGGAGGGAAGTTAAATTTTTGTGTGACTCAGGGGCTTCACGGACCCTGATACACCCTTCCAAGTTACCGGAAGATTCAGAATCACCAGATTATATACTAGTGAAGGCAGCTAATGGACAGCTGTATCGGGAGCCACTCTCCCATGACATAGCGATAACAGACCCCGTTTCAGGAATGACCCAAAGAAGTAAAATTGTGGTTTCTGCAAAATGCCCAGTAAATCTTTTGGGTAGAGACTTGATGCAGATATTTGGCATAGCCATAGTTCCAACCATGCAGGGTATAGAAGCACAGTGACAAATGGATACTTTTGTAGTGCGACCGGAGGGTGAGACATATTATTGGTACAGCCAGGACTTAGTTACGACTGGTCCAGGGGCAGTAACCGAAGAACTGATGAACATAACCATCAGTAAGTCCCCCTCCCTTGATATTGACAAACAGCATTTGTTGCATTGTACTTTATATTACTGTAATAGACCAGGACCTGATAAAGACTATGAGCAGGAATTATTTCAGAACCACGCAAACAGACTAGTGCTACGAAATTTGTACTGGGATACAGAAGGAAACAGTGTAGTAAGTTGTTCATTGCCCCAGGAATTTTTAGCACTTTACAAATCTAATTGATTGCCACATGTTAGCTTAACTAAGAATAGAAATTTGAAATGGGCAGACTTAGGTGAAAATGTCACAAGGTGGGAAAAGCAGACAGAATTAGAGCTCTCCAAACAAGGAGTACAGAAACAGAAACTGAATTGGATTACACAGACACACCCAGCTGTGCACTCACAGGCTAGTGAGAATAGCTGAGTATTACTCTTATTAGAAGAAGAGGAAAAAGCCTTGCCAAGCATACCAGACATTCTCTGGTCAAGGGGGAAATCAGATGTAGGACTTATACGAACAGCAGGACCAGTTACTATTAGGCCAAAGTCAGCATTTAGACCCCAGAAAAGACAGTATCCCTTGAGAAAGGATGCAGAGATAGGAATCAAGCCTATAATAGCAGCCTTACTTAAGGAAGGAGTCTTAATAGAATCTCCTGATTCACCATGTAATACACCTTTATTTCCTGTCAGGAAAGCAAACGGGGAATGGCGTATGGTCCAAGATTTGCAAGCTGTAAATAATGCAGTTATACCCAGGGCACCAACGGTGCCAGATCCACATACCTTACTGAATGATTTAAAGCTAGAGCAAAAATATTTTTCTGTGGTAGACATTAGTAATGCATTTTTCTCGATACCGATACACCCTGACAGCCAATATTGGTTTGCATTTACATTTCAGGGAAAGCGGTATACATACACAAGATTACCACAGGGATATTGTGAAAGTCCAACAATATTTGCACAGGAAATGGCAAGCAACCTGGTGGGATTTATCCCACTGAAAGGTAGTCAGATTTTACTTTATGTAGATGACATTCTGCTGGCAGCCCCCACCCAGCAAGAATGCAAAGAGGACACGATAGCTTTATTACAGTTCTTAGCTACTCAAGGTCACAAAGTAAATAAAGGCAAGCTACAACTTTGGAGAAAACAAGTTAAGTACTTGGGATATGTAATATCCAAAGAAGGTAGAATATTAGATGAAGATAGAAAAACAGCAATATTACAAGCACCAAGACCAACTACCAAGAAGGAAATGATGTCCTTCCTGGGAACTACTAATTTTTGTCAGAGCTGGATACCAAATTATGGTTTGGAATCTGCTCCACTGGCCAATTTAATATTTAAAAACCGATGGCAGCACAGGATTTATTACAATGGACACCTGAAGCAGAAGCAGCTTTCTGCAAGCTGAAACAACTGATAGCATCATCCTTAGTTTTAGGATTACCAAACTATCATAAGCAATTTATTCAAACTGTAGACTGTAAGCAGGGTTATATGACATCAGTATTGACACAGCAACATGGGGACAAGCAACGCCCCATAGCTTACTATTCATCACAGTTAGACCCAGTGGTGCGGTCCCTGCCTCACTGTGTACAAGCAGTAGTTGCAGCTGCAATGGCAGTGCAGGCTTCGGCCTCAGTAGTGCTATTCCCCCTCTCACATTGAGAGTGCCTCATGCAGTCGCAATTATTTTACTGCAAGAAAAAGTAGCATATCTTTCTCCGGCTAGACATCTTTCCTGTATGACCATACTGTTGAGCCAACCTCATATGACAATTGAATGATGCACAACTTTGAATCCGTCAACCTTGCTCCCAACCCCTGCAGATGGCAAACCACACTGCTGCTTACAGGAGATTGAGCAAAAGACATTACCTAGACAAGACCTTACAGATGTTCCCTTGGATGATGCCGAGGTGACATACTATGTGGACGGCTCATGCAGGAGGGGTCCTACAGGACAGAACCTAGTGGGGTATGCAGTCGTCTCTGATACTGAACCTTTAGAAGCAAAATCTTTACCGCACAACTTGTCTGCACAAGCGGCAGAATTGATTGCCTTGACAAGGGCATGTACCTTAGCAAAAGGTAAGAAAGTGAACATTTATACTGACAGTCAGTATGCTTTTTCTACTGTACATGTTTTTGCGCAGCAGTGGAAAAATAGAGGAATGATAACATCTACTGGTAAACCAATCATGCGCAATTTATTTTAGATTTGTTAGATTCAATTCAGTTACCTGAAAAAGTAGCTATTTACAAATGCGTAGCTCATACAAAACAACAGGACAGAATTTCAAAAGGTAATGCACGGGCTGATACAGCTGTGAAGCAAGCAGATTCAGCCATAGAAACTTTTCATTTGAGTGAGGAATTACAACCCTCTGAGATTTTGGATTCAGAAATGTTAAAAACAATGCAGACACTTACTACAAATATAGAAAAACAGAAGTGGATAAAACGAGGAGCAATCCTCGAGAAGGGACTGTACATCTCCAAGGAGAAGAAACCAATTTTACCATCTAATTTGTTTAGATATGCAGCATTGTTGAGCCATGGGCAGAGCCATGTCTCAACAGGGGGGATGGTACAGTTAGTGAATCGAGTGTTTACAACCTACGGATTTACAAATTATACAAAAACTTTTTGTGCAGCATGCCATGTTTGTAACAAGCATCATGCACAAGGGGCATTGAAGCCTAAGCAAGAGAGTTTTCCTACACCACCGTATCCGTTCCATACTATTTGTATGGATTTCATAGAATTGAATAAATGTGAGAATAAGAAATATTGCCTTGTCATTATAGATATGTTTTTCAAATGGGTAGAAGCTTTTCCAGCTAAAAATCCAGATGCAGCTACTGTTGCAAAGGTTCTTGTTAAAGAAATTATACCCAGATTTGGTATACCAGAAAATATTCATAGTGATAACGGTACGCATTTTGTGAACCAAACGGTTCAGCAACTTAGTCGCTATTTTGGGATATCGTTAAAAAAACACTGTGCTTACCACCCCCAATCTGCAGGGTTAGTAGAGAGGCATAATGGGGTGTTGAAGAATAAGCTTAGGAAACTGATGACTGAAACACGGAAGAACTGGGTGCACTGTTTGCCTTTAGCACTGTTGAGCATGAGAACTGTTCCAAATGTAAAGGGATTAACTCCTTTTGAAACTTTATTTGGGAGGGCATATTATACACCTCAGTGGAAAGCTCTCATGTCTGCAGAGCAGGAGGCTGACAGTTCACTTGCAGCGTATATGAGGCAATTTTTGAATAACAAACTTTTGCAGTTAAATTCTGTTTCAGATAAAGAGCAACTGAAATCGGAAGCACCAGTAGCCCCAGGCACCTGGGTCTGGGTGAAGATTGTGAAACGAAAGAATTGGAGTTTTCCTAAGTGGGAAGGTCCGTACCAGGTACTACTGTCGACACCCACTGCAGTCAAGATCGCAGAGAGAGCTTCCTGGATTCATTTGACACACTGAACACTGATTAAGAATTTTGAATTGGACAAAAACTTTGTTACTGTTGTACAACAAGAACAAAATGGCCAGGTGCAGAGTCAAAAGAGACATTGAGCAACCTCAGAAAACTTGTATGATCATTTTTATTGCAATACTAACCACACTGTTCTTTTTGTTGTGGCCACTCCTTTTTCCTGCCAGAAAAGTTGAACTGATTAGACGTAATGAACCAAACACAGACTGTCATCTGAACTTTAACACTTATCAGGCGATTACACGTATGTATGCTGAGACTTTTAATGTTTCGAACTGCTGGGTCTGTACAGCCATACCAACAGCATACGGGGGTTTATTGATGACTGCTATCCCCCTAGGGGTCAATGAGACCTGGGAAAATCTGTTTTTTGACACAGTTGCTATTAAAGCACATGACAAAGTAGCACTGTATTTGCCTGTGACACAAAAAGGAATTGTATGTTTTTACAAAAATGATACCATCCAAGTGGGATGGAGCAAGTGTAATGCTACAGTACAGTGTAAATGTTATAGAAAACCAAATGATTTGAGTGGATCTTGTAGTACAGATTATGACTCATTTTTGAATTCTATACATAAGACTCTTGATCAGGTACAACGCAATCCTGTACTTTTTAAACAGTTATCTGTAATAGATAAGAAAATGTTTCATGCAGGGCAGTCATTTTGTAACAAGGTCATAACTAAGGTAGAGGACTGTTATTTTGTGTGTGGTAAAGAAGCATATAAATGGTTACCTGAGAATTGGTCGGGCAGTTGTTTTTTGGGGTACCTGGTTCCGGCCATCCGACACACTGCAGTTTTGCCTCAGGGAGATATTCGAAATACTCGAGATGTAACCAAAAAGACTGCTAAGAAACCTGAGAATCCAGTGGGATGAATTGATGCAGGCTGGAAAGACCATCGTGATGTGGGAACCAAACTTATGCACATGGACTTGAGTGATGCTGTTATATCCTGGGCAGGTATATTACCTGCATATGGCGCAGTTAAATCAATATGGGAGCTGTGAAAACTGTCAAAACCTCTCAAAGTAATGAGTAATGTGACTTTTTCTGCTCTTGAACTGATAGCTGATTAACTGAATGCCATGAGAACTGTAGTGCTCCAAAACCAAATGGCTCTTGACTTCACCCTAGCAGCGAAAGGTGGGACTTGCGCTTTAATCAAAGAAGAATGCTGTGCGTTTATTCCTGAGCATCAGCATGAAATTAACGATCATCTTGAATTGATTAATCAAGTGTCGGCCATGAACAAGCCAGGCCCAAACCCTCTGACAGACTTTTTCCAGAATGCATTTGGGGGGTGGGGCTCCATTTTTATGAACATATTGATCACCATTGGGGTAGGATTGCTCCTAATAGGAGTTTGTATTTGTTGTGGAATCCCCTGCATGAAGAGACTAGTCAAAGAATTCATAGATATATCCGTATCTGAGACTATGTATCAAAGTACTGAATTTGAAGAGCTGCTAGAATGTGAAACACTTTCATAAAAGTTTAAACTGAATGACTTTCTTAACTGCAAATCCTGAATGCAAGAGATTAGGAAAAGAAGCAAACTGTTTATTCTTTTTTGAAAATAGAATAAAAAAGTATTAACAGGAGGGAAATGTTAGAAAAATATGTATTAAAGTGAGTATGCTTAATGCCAATTAATAACCAAGTATTTTAATACGCTTTTCATTCTATTTTTCATACACTGTATTTTATACAAATTGAGTTTCATATGAGACTGAAAAAGATGCTTTTTGAAAACTGCAGTATGCTTTCTGAAACTTGCAAGTTGCCCTCTGACCTAGTAATTGCTAGCACAGCAATATTCATGTTTATGCCTTTTGGAAATATACTTGAGAAGCAGGTGTTTATCTGCTAGGTCAGAAGCGAATGAATGAACAATGCCTTATTTTACAAATGTAATGACTTTAGACAAACAGCTCTGTTCGAAGGATGGAAACTTGTGCAGTTGTAGTAACTTAGAGATAAAGTAGACAAAGGATTATTAGAGAAGTGAACTGCTAGCATTGTGCTTGAATTAGCCATTGTATCTTGAATAGTAACATAACATGTATCTAACTGGGAGTAATCAAGGCCATGTTGTTTTCCTCAGGAAGTTTCACATAAAAATTGATAAATCAGCAGAAATTCATGGGAAAGATGGTCAGCAGATGATGATGAAAAAGGTGGCAATCTGTTACGTCAGCATGGTAGGACATAACCAGTTTAAGAATGTATAAAAATGAAAGTATTTCCTGTTTCTGGTTAGACAGACTCTGTAATAGCACGTTTTTGTCTCCTTGCTGCAAGATTAAAGTGCCTTAACCTGAACCTACCGTGTTTTGATCATTTTTAAAGTATATTTTTCCTTTGACAGTTTGGTCCTTTGGACCGGAAAGTACCTCTCGCTCTAAGCCTAGGTCAGAATTGGGCCCGGTGACATGCATCCATACGGAGAAGAGGCCAAATCAGCTCTTCTGTTTTGAAAGACCTCCGACTGAATTGTCATTCGAAAGAGGCCAGCCACTGTTTCTGATCTGGGATTGGAGGATGAGTCAACGATCCGGTGGATCAACTCACGGAGGGTCAGGTAAGGAGGAATTACCTTATTTCTGTTTCAAGATCAGGGACCAATTACAGAACTGTTTTTTGTCAGGTAGATTTGCATGTGCAGATCAGGGACAGAAAAAGGGGTTACTGTTTTTGTCATAGATCATGGAAACAGAATAGGTAGGCAGTTATTCTAGATAAACTGTGAAAAGGTATAGGTTTGTGGTACCACGTGATAGAAAGGGTTACGTAACAATTTACAGCTTAGCTAAGGCAGCAATGGGAAATCAGTGCACAAAAAGTTCCTGAGACCCGCCCCTGACCGAAGATGCGAAGTATATGCAATTACAGCGTGCTGACAATGTTAAGTATTACACAAAATGGGTTGATAAGTATAAATTCAATGGTAATTTAGATAAACTTGCACTTATGAAACTTGTTAAACAATTAAAAATAGACGCGAAGGGTCAACTAAAAAAGCAAAGGCAATTAGGAGTCCCTCAGGTGCATAGGTGGCTTGAGGAAGCAAATCGCAGGGAACAGAGAATAAAGAATTCAAAGACAATGTTATTAGACAAAGAAGTTGTCTTCTAACCTGGTAATAGCAACGGCCCCTCCTGTGCCCCCTCCGCTTCCCTTACCAGAATATGAAGCGAGTGGACAAGCTGATCTACCTCCGCTATACCCAGCTGTTCCTGCAAAATCACAACCGTTTGTTAGGGATCCTATCGAGACAAGGTCTTGAACACGTGACTTGAGGAGGGAGATTGATTTAAGTGAAATAAATAGAAAATCCCAGGCTATGAGTGAAGAAGAGATATGTCCACTCATAGAAGTACCAAATCCTCAGGCAGGACAGGCAAGACAGGATCTGACTCTTTTAGTTTATAGACCGTGCACACCGGAAGATATCCAGAAAGCCACGGAGGGAATTCCCCACCAAAAAGTGAATTTTAGAAAATTTTTAGAGGACTTACAGGGTATGAGATTAAGTTACCATTTGAATGGAGAAGAAGAAGAAAAAGTAGTTAGACAAATTGTGGGTCCAGATTGGCACATGATCAGTAGCAACTGGAATCCTCGTGATGCACAACTTAGACCACTCCTACATACTAATGCAGAACTGGATGGCAGAGTAAAAGGTCTGACAGACCGAATCTCTGAAAAGTGGAAGCCTAGGGCTGATTGGACTTGCATTAATCATTGCATTCAACAGGAAGGTGAAACAGTTGATAGATATTATGCTAGACTGTTAGAGTGTTTTAATAATCACTGCGGAATGCAGATACCAGAAAACCAGACACAAGATTCCTCATATGAACAACAGTTAAAGAATGCATTCTTGAATGGTAGCATAACTCCCATTAGCAGCTTTATTACAAAGCACATAGTAGGTCATCGAACGAGTAGATTACAGCCATTACTTGAATATGCTAGACATGCAGAAAGACATTTTAATAGTAAAAAGAAAAAGAAAACTCAAGTATTTTCGGCAGAAGATGGGTCAGAAGTATTTGTAGTGCAAACTGGGAGAAAGGGTAAGAAAAATGCCCAGGGAAATAAGCAATCTGACAAGCGATCAGAAGATTTTGAAGAAAGAAAGAAAAAAGGTGAATGTTTTAAGTGCGGGAAAAAGGGACATTTAGCAAGGGATTGCAGGCTGAACAAGAAGGTGACTACAGAAAATAAGGAAGATGAGGAATGACTATATGATAGTCAGGAATCATTGAATGAAAATAAGCAGGAAGAGACAAGTGCAAATATGATAGCAGGAGTAGAGGATGTGACAGAAGGGGTAGAGGATGTACATGAATTCACAGACATAGAAGAAAATGAAATTTTGGACTTAGCTCTATTGAGCCTAGAGCTTTACTTAGCAGACATGAAACCAGAAGTGACGCTTCTGGTAGAGGGGAGGGAAGTTAAAATTTTGTGTGACTCAGGGGCTTCACCGACCCTGATACACCCTTCCAAGTTACCGGAAGATTCAGAATCACCAGATTATATACTAGTGAAGGCAGCTAATGGACAGCTGTATCTGGAGCCACTCTCCCATGACATAGCGATAACAGACCCCATTTCAGGAATGACCCAAAGAAGTAAAATTGTGGTTTCTGCAAAATGCCCAGTAAATCTTTTGGGTAGAGACTTGATGCAGATATTTGGCATAGCCGTAGTTCCAACCATGCAGGGTATAGAAGCACAGCGACAAATGGATACTTTTGTAGTGCAACCGGAGGGTGAGACATATTATTGGTACAGCCAGGACTTAGTTACGACTGGTCCAGGGGCAGTAACCGAAGAACTGATGAACATAACCATCAGTAAGTCCCCCCTCCTCGACATTGACAAACAGCATTTGTTGCATTGTACTTTATATTACTGTAATAAACCAGGACCTGATAAAGACTATGAGCAGGAATTATTTCAGAACCACGCAAACAGACTAGTGCTACGAAATTTGTACTGGGATACAGAAGGAAACAGTGTAGTAAGTTGTTCATTGCCCCAGGAATTTTTAGCACTTTACAAATCTAATTGATTGCCACATGTTAGCTTAACTAAGAATAGAAATTTGAAATGGGCAGACTTAGGTGAAAAAGTCACAAGGTGGGAAAAGCAGACAGAATTAGAGCTCTCCAAACAAGGAGTACAGAAACAGAAACTGAATTGGGTTACACAGACACACCCAGCTGTGCACTCACAGGCTAGTGAGAATAGCTGAGTATTACTCTTATTAGAAGAAGAGGAAAAAGCCTTGCCAAGCATACCAGACATTCTCTGGTCAACAGGGAAATCAGATGTAGGACTTATACGAACAGCAGGACCAGTTACTATTAGGCCAAAGTCAGCATTTAGACCCCAGAAAAGACAGTATCCCTTGAGAAAGGATGCAGAGATAGGAATCAAGCCTATAATAGCAGCCTTACTTAAGGAAGGAGTCTTAATAGAATCTCCTGATTCACCATGTAATACACCTTTATTTCCTGTCAGGAAAGCAAACGGGGAATGGCGTATGGTCCAAGATTTGCAAGCTGTAAATAATGCAGTTATACCCAGGGCACCAACGGTGCCAGATCCACATACCTTACTGAATGATTTAAAGCCAGAGCAAAAATATTTTTCTGTGGTAGACATTAGTAATGCATTTTTCTCGATACCGATACACCCTGACAGCCAATATTGGTTTGCATTTACATTTCAGGGAAAGCGGTATACATACACTAGATTACCACAGTGATATTGTGAAAGTCCAACAATATTTGCACAGGAAATGGCAAGCAACCTGGTGGGATTTATCCCACCGAAAGGTAGTCAGATTTTACTTTATGTAGACGACATTCTGCTGGCAGCCCCCACCCAGCAAGAATGCAAAGAGGACACGATAGCTTTATTACAGTTCTTAGCTACTCAAGGTCACTAAGTAAATAAAGACAAGCTACAACTTTGGAGAAAACAAGTTAAGTACTTGGGATATGTAATATCCAAAGAAGGTAGAATATTAGATGAAGATAGAAAAACAGCAATATTACAAGCACCAAGACCAACTACCAAGAAGGAAATGATGTCCTTCCTGGGAACTACTAATTTTTGTCAGAGCTGGATACCAAATTATGGTTTGGAATCTGCTCCACTGGCCAATTTAATATTTAAAAAGCCGATGGCAGCACAGGATTTATTACAATGGACACCTGAAGCAGAAGCAGCTTTCTGCAAGCTGAAACAACTGATAGCATCATCCTTAGTTTTAGGATTACCAAACTATCATAAGCAATTTATTCAAACTGTAGACTGTAAGCAGGGTTATATGACATCAGTATTGACACAGCAACATGGGGACAAGCAATGCCCCATAGCTTACTATTCATCACAGTTAGACCCAGTGGTGCGGTCCCTGCCTCACTGTGTACAAGCAGTAGTTGCAGCTGCAATGGCAGTGCAGGCTTCGGCCTCAGTAGTGCTATTCCACACTCTCACATTGAGAGTGCCTCATGCAGTCGCAATTATTTTACTGCAAGAAAAAGTAGCATATCTTTCTCCGGCTAGACATCTTTCCTGTATGACCATACTGTTGAGCCAACCTCATATGACAATTGAATGATGCACAACTTTGAATCCATCAACCTTGCTCCCAACCCCTGCAGATGGCAAACCACACTGCTGCTTGCAGGAGATTGAGCAAAAGACATTACCTAGACAAGACCTTACAGATGTTCCCTTGGATAATGCCGAGGTGACATACTATGTGGACGGCTCGTGCACGAGGGGTCCTACAGGACAGAACCTAGTGGGGTATGCAGTCGTCTTTGATACTGAGACTTTAGAAGCAAAATCTTTACCGCACAACTTGTCTGCTCAAGCGGCAGAATTGATTGCCTTGACAAGGGCATGTACCTTAGCAAAAGGTAAGAAAGTGAACATTTATACTGACAGTCAGTATGCTTTTTCTACTGTACATGTTTTTGCGCAGCAGTGGAAAAATAGAGGAATGATAACATCTACTGGTAAACCAATCATGTGCAATTTATTTTAGATTTGTTAGATTCAATTCAGTTACCTGAAAAAGTAGCTATTTGCAAATGCGTACCTCATACAAAACAACAGGACAGAATTTCAAAAGGTAATGCATGGGCTGATACAGCTGCGAAGCAGGCAGATTCAGCCATAGAAACTTTTCATTTGAGTGAGGAATTACAACCCTCTGAGATTTTGGATTTAGAAATGTTAAAAACAATGCAGACACTTACTACAAATATAGAAAAACAGAAGTGGATAAAACGAGGAGCAATCCTCGAGATGGGACTGTACATCTCCAAGGAGAAGAAATCAATTTTACCATCTAATTTGTTTAGATATGCAGCATTGTTGAGCCATGGGCAGAGCCATGTCTCAACAGGGGGGATGGTACAGTTAGTGAATCGAGTGTTTACAACCTACGGATTTACAAATTATACAAAAACTTTTTGTGCAGCATGCCATGTTTGTAACAAGCATCATGCACAAGGGGCATTGAAGCCTAAGCAAGGGAGTTTTCCTACACCACCATATCCGTTCTATACTATTTGTATGGATTTCATAGAATTGAATAAATGTGAGAATAAGAAATATTGCCTTGTCATTATAGATATGTTTTTCAAATGGGTAGAAGCTTTTCCAACTAAAAATCCAGATGCAGCTACTGTTGCAAAGGTTCTTGTTAAAGAAATTATACCCAGATTTGGTATACCAGAAAATATTCATAGTGATAACAGTACGCATTTTGTGAACCAAACGGTTCAGCAACTTAGTCGCTATTTTGGGATATCGTTAAAAAAATACTGTGCTTACCACCCCCAATCTGCAGGGTTAGTAGAGAGGCATAATGGGGTGTTGAAGTATAAGCTTAGGAAACTGATGACTGAAACACAGAAGAACTGGGTGCACTGTTTGCCTTTAGCACTGTTGAGCATGAGAACTGTTCCAAATGCAAAGGGATTAACTCCTTTTGAAACTTTATTTGGGAGGGCATATTATACACCTCAGTGGAAAGCTCTCATGTCTGCAGAGCAGGAGGCTGACAGTTCACTTGCAGGGTATATGAGGCAATTTTTGAATAACAAACTTTTGCAGTTAAATTCTGTTTCAGATAAAGAGCAAATGAAATCGGAAGCACCAGTAGCCCCAGGCACCTGGGTCTGGGTGAAGATTGTGAAACGAAAGAATTGGAGTTCTCCGAAGTGGGAAGGTCCGTACCAGGTACTACTGTCGACACCCACTGCAGTCAAGATCGCAGAGAGAGCTTCCTGGATTTATTTGACACACTGTAAACTGATTAAGAATTTTGAATTGGATAAAAACTTTGTTACTGTTGTACAACAAGAACAAAATGGCCAGGTGCAGAGTGAAAAGAGACATTGAGCAACCTCAGAAAACTTGTATGATCATTTTTATTGCAATACTAACCACACTGTTCTTTTTGTTGTGGCCACTCCTTTTTCCTGCCGCAAAAGTTGAACTGATTAGACGTAATGAACCAAACACAGACTGGCATCTGAACTTTAACACTTATCAGGCAATTACACGTATGTATGCTGAGACTTTTAATGTTTCGAACTGCTGGGTCTGTACAGCCATACCAACAGCATACGGGGGTTTATTGATGACTGCTATCCCCCTAGGGGTCAATGAGACCTGGGAAAATCTGTTTTTTGACACAGTTGCTATTAAAGCACATGATAAAGTAGCACTGTATTTGCCTGTGACACAAAAAGGAATTGTATGTTTTTACAAAAATGATACCATCCAAGTGGAATGGAGCAAGTGTAATGTTACAGTACAGTGTAAATGTTATAGAAAACCAAATGATTTGAGTGGATCTTGTAGTGCAGATTATGACTCATTTTTGAATTCTATGCATAAGACTCTTGATCAGGTACAACGCAATCCTGTACTTTTTAAACAGTTATCTGTAATAGATAAGAAAATGTTTCATGCAGGGCAGTCATTTCGTAACAAAGTCATAACTAAGGTAGAGGACTGTTATTTTGTGTGTGGTAAAAAAGCATATAAATGGTTACCTGAGAATTGGTCGGGCAGTTGTTTTTTGGGGTACCTGGTTCCGCCCATCCGACACACTGCAGTTTTGCCTCAGGGAAATATTCGAAATACTCGAGATGTAACCAAAAAGACTGTTAAGAAACCTGAGAATCCAGTGGGACGAATTGAAGCAGGTTGGAAAGACCATAGTGATGTGGGAACCAAACTTGTGCACATGGACTTGAGTGATGCTGTTATATCCTGGGCAGGTATATTACCTGCATATGGCACAGTTAAATCAATATGGGAGCTGTGAAAACTGTCAAAACTTCTCGAAGTAATGAGTAATTCAACTTTTTCTGCTCTTGAACTGATAACTGATTAACTGAATGCCATGAGAACTGTAGTGCTCCAAAACCGAATGGCTCTTGACTTCACCCTAGCAGCGAGAGGTGGGACTTGCGCTTTAATCAAAGAAGAATGCTGTGCGTTTATTCCTGACCATCAGCATGAAATTAACGATCATCTCGAGGTGATTCATCAAGTGTCGGCCATGAACAAGCCAGGCCCAAACCCTCTGACAGACTTTTTCCAGAATGCATTTGGGGGGGGGGCTCCATTTTTATGAACATATTGATCACCATTGGGGTAGGATTGCTCCTAATAGGAGTTTGTATTTGTTGTGGAATCCCCTGCATGAAGAGGCTAGTCAAAGAATTCATAGATATATCCGTATCTGAGACTATGTATCAAAGTACTGAATTTGAAGAGCTGCTAGAATGTGAAACACTTTCATAAAAGTTTAAACTGAATGACTTTCTTAACTGCAAATCCTGAATGCAAGAGGTTAGGAAAAGAAGCAAACTGTTTATTCTTTTTTGAAACTAGAATAAAAAAGTATTAACAAGAGGGAAATGTTAGAAAAATATGTATTAAAGTGAGTATGCTTAATGCCAATTAATAACCAAGTATTTTAATACGCTTTTCATTCTATTTTTCATACACTGTATTTTATACAAATTGAGTTTCATATGAGACTGAAAAAGATGCTTTTTGAAAACTGCAGTATGCTTTCTGAAACTTGCAAGTTGCCCTCTGACCTAGTAATTGCTAGCACAGCAATATTCATGTTTATGCCTTTTGGAAATGTACTTGAGAAGCAGGTGTTTATCTGCTAGGTCAGAAGCGAATGAATGAACAATGCCTTATTTTACAAATGTAATGACTTTAGACAAACAGCTCTGTTCGAAGGATGGAAACTTGTGCAGCTGTAGTAACTTAGAGATAAAGTAGACAAAGGATTATTAGAGAAATGAACTGCTAGCATTGTGCTTGAATTAGCCATAGTATCTTGAATAGTAACATAACATGTATCTAACTGGAAGTAATCAAGGCCATGTTGTTTTCCTCAGGAAGTTTCACATAAAAATTGATAAATCAACAGAAATTCATGGGAAAGATGGACAGCAGATGATGACGAAAAAGGTGGTAATCTGTTACGTCAGCATGGTAGGACATAACCAGTTTAAGAATGTATAAAAATAAAAGTATTTCCTGTTTCTGGTTAGACAAACTCTGTATTAGCACATTTTTGTCTCCTTGCTGCAAGATTAAAGTGCCTTAACCTGAACCTACCATGTTTTGATCATTTTTAAAGTATATTTTTCCTTTGACATATATATATATATATATATATATATATATATATATATATATATGTGTATATATATATATATATATATATATATATATATATATATATATATATATATATATATATATATATATATATATATATATATATTTATATATATATTTATATCCATCCATCCATACATCCACTCTCTCTATCTTCACACTCATACACACACACACACACACACACACACACACACACACACACACACACACACACACACACATATATAGATCTACTTTGAAAGACCTCATATAATCAAAGTCCATTTTCGCTGTTGCAATTTTATTTTCTACCCAGGTATACTTCTTCTTTGGGTAACCCCTAAATTGTTTGTATGCATCCTCCTTTCTGTTTACCTGTGGATCCCCTAAGTTTTTTTTTTCCCCCCGGGATTCAAGAAGCTCGGCGCAAGGACGGTTTTAGCCTTGCTCCGAGCGTTCTCACTACAGATGGTGCAGCAGCACCATATGAATATGTATAAAGGCACACCGTGGCACCCTCGACGTGCACACAAAACGTGTGCGAGTGCAGGGGGCATGTGCAAGTTCTCTATGGAGTCGTAAACATACCCCAACAGTTCCACAACCTACTATGCCTACTAGTAGAGCCCGCCTCTAATAGTAAGTCAGTAATTCAGTGTCTGTGGATACCGAAATGTATGCTAAGCATACAAGAGTCTCCATGAACAGTGAAATAAAATCAAAGTAGTAAACACACAAGCACATAGTGAAATGTTGAGTCCTGTCCCTAGAACTTTCACATTTAGATTCCCCGTGTCTCTATTATACATTTGAATTGCTGCAATATCGAAGGTGTAAGCAAAGAGCAGCGTGTTTGCACATCGGTGCCCTCTGCCGAACATAGCTTACACATCAAAATCATTCAAATAGAGAACAACATGCAGAATCAATGTAAATATCAATAGTATAGTGCTTAGAGCATCCGCCTAATGATCAGGCATTCACGGTTCGAGCCCAACAATAGCACATATCATTTTCCATGTGAAATGAATGTCGTTTTGCTGTAAAACCGACATAAGAGTATTGCATGATATTTAACTAAATGCCATTCAATCAAAGTGGCACTGTCATAATGAATAAGGCACTAGTAAGCAGGTGTAAGCACAAATAAGCAGCAGCAAACATATATAAGTACCAGTAAGCAAGTCTGGGTGCACTTGCGCGGGTCTAAGCAGTGCCCAGCATAGGAAATGTATATAAGTATGTACAGATATATATATATATATATATATATATATATATATATATATATATATATATATATATATATATATATATGTATATACATATATACACTCATTTATATTTATATACATTTGCCTGTATACTCTTCTGTACTTCCTCATTCCACCACCATGTCTCCTTGTTGTCCTTCCTTTGTCCCGATGTGATACCAAACACCTTTCTAGCCGTCTCCCTTACTAGCTCTGCTGTAGTTACCCAGCTATTTGGTAACTCTTCACTGCCACCCAGTGCCTGTCATAATTCATCCCTGAACTCCACCTCACAATTACCCTTTTTCAATTTCCACCATTTGATCCTTGGTGCTGCCCTCACATTCCTCCTCCTCTTCTTGATCACCAATATATATCTATTAAGAAAGAACGATGTAACAATAAAGCATACAAAAGGAATGAGAATGGAATCAACAGCAACCCCAGTATTATATAGCGCTGTCAGCGTATGTCATATCAAGCTGGGCAGGAGTGAGCAAAGCACTGCTACTCACACCACAGGCAGGATATTACCAGTGGGAGTAACATTATTGATCTTCTAAGTCTACTTTACACACATAGGGTAATCCCTGGTGGGACTACACAAAAATTGATAGACTATTTGGCCATCGGACCATTACCCAAGCAAGGGCAGGTATGTTCAAGGTCTAAATGGTAGGAGAGCCTGAGAATACTTGGATTGGGACAACATACGTATAGGGGCCCTAACGCTCTGGAGAGGGCAATGTGCGGTGGTGTGTCATGGCTGCGATAGAAACTGAACAATGGATGGTATGCGTGTATGTTGAACTTGGGTGGGGTGGAGGAACTATGGGTATGAAATTATGGATCCAGGCATGCCAGGGTTGGATGGGCTGGTTCTAATTGGACCACCCCATGGAGGTCAGCAAGTTTGTTATAAGTATATATGCATACACACATGCAGACATCTGTATGTAGAAGTACATTCTCTGTAACACATTCATTCCATTTGCAGACATAAATAATATGAATGTGCCCTTACAAACCTCGACAGTAGATAGAATAATAGGTTGTGCATAAGAGGAAAGGGACAAAACTGCTAAAACGCAGAAGTGTGTACAATGTCCGAAGTCAGTGCTGTGTTGAAAAAAATTAAATGTGAGGACTTTCCCACACATGGAATCATTCCTGTGATCTGCCTGCTATGGCAACTCCAATTACTAAACCAGTCTATTTGTAAAAGAAATATGCTGAACATGAACATAATTAGGCTCTCATGTGTAATGTGTGAGCTATCACATAGTCATACTTATCAATTTATTGTAGTATCGTGTTAACGGGAGTAAGGATGTAATGAAGTATAGAGTCTAATCTTGACATAAAGACATGCGTGTCTCATGCGGGACAACCCAAAAATTGTGAATAGTTTCCTTTTGGTCATTCAATGATTGTGGACTAAAAGTTTGGGAGTTCTGTGGATATGTGGAGTGAGTCAACCGATGGGATGGGTCTACAGGAGTAGGGAGTGGCCAATGTATAGTGGTGTGCATACACCGCAAATCCAACTAGAGAATGGATGATTGCAGTGTTAGGGAGGCATTGGGGTGGGTGTTTGGGGAACCAGGAGCCATGGGTATATGGGTATATATGCAAATGAAGCAGCACAGCAATAGTTTATTGGTTAGAGCAATCGCCTAACAAACCGACATTCCCATTCCGAATCCCACTGCATCACATACCATTTGCCATCGGTAATCTGTACATGAACATATTTTGACATCTGTCCGCTGTATAAACTGCAAAATAACAATTAAAAGTGAACTGGAGCAAAGTGTCAGTGTCATAATGAATAAGGCACTAGTAAGCAGGTTTAAGCATATATAAACACCAGTAAGCGTATGTAAGTGCATTTGTGCAGGGTATACATTTACAGACACACACATTATATATATATATATATATATATATATATATATATATATATATATATATATAGATATATATAGATATAGATATATATATATATATATATATATATATATATATATATATAGTTGCAGACATATACATATACGTATATATATATATATATATATATATATATATATATATATATAGTTGCAGACATATACATATACGTATATATATATATATATATATATATAGATGTACAGATACAGATATATATATATATATATATATATATATATATATATATATGTGTGTGTGTGTGTGTGTGTGTGTTTGTGCGTAGATATACACAGATATACAGCTATGATAGTAAACAGCACACAAGAATGACATATGTTCACAGGCTATGCCAATGGAAGTGAAGGGCCCAAGCAAGAAACATGAAACACGTAGCATGACCTTCCGCCCCCTCCCTGCCGGACACGGGAAACATACACACAAACCTGCAAACCATGTAAATAGTCCACTGCTCCCCAGACCACAGGCAGTATGCAACCGGAGGGGGGATACACAATGCACCGGTGAAATCTAATCTTGGAACACAGACAGGAGTGTCTCCTTGCAGGACACTCCAAAAATTGACAACACCAAAAGAAAGTGATACACCGAACATTCTGGCTGGGGTGTATACGTACCCATAATACAAGGGTGGGAAAGCCTGATGACCCATGGATCGAGACAATTGTATGACATCGGTCCCATGAAGTGGAGAGTGGGCAGCGTGTAGTATGTGTTCAGAACTGACCAGGACCTAGAGTAAGGATGGGTGCTGTAGAGGAGGTGTGGGTGGAAGAACTACGGGTAGCTAGTTATGGGTCTAGGTGTGCAGTTGTTGGCTGATGTGGGCCTATATGGACAGCCCCAGGGATGTAAGCAAATGTGTTCATTGGGCAGAGATGTCGCCCAACGAGCAGCCACACCCACGACGAGTCCCACTACAGCAAAGTGTAATCTATATGGCAAGGAACTGGAATAACCAGATGTAGATGTATATATGTAGAGGTATGTGTGTGTATATCTACCCATAGTGACATACAGATAAGCCTCTCCCTCTCTGTAGTACAAATCTATATATACAGAGACAGAATACATATGCATACCCACATATAAATATATACATATGCAGACACCCATAGACCCATATGTTGTTAGATATATATATATATATATATATATATATATATATATATATATATATATATATATATATATATATATATATATATATATATATATATATATATATATATATATATATATATATATATATATATATATATATATATATATATATATATATATATATATATATATATATAGATAGATATGTGTGTGTGTGTGTGTGTGTGCGTGTGACTGTAAATATACACATGTATATAGCTAGGATATGATACAGCAGTTACAAATTACATATATTTATAAGCTGTGCATATGGGGGTGAGGGTTCCAATAAACAAACGTGTAACATGTAGCATCAACCCCCCCACCCCCCAGCTAGGCCAGTGAGACATACAGACACACAATAAAAGTAAACACACCACTTCTTCCCAGACCACCAGCAGGATACTACCAGTGGGAGAGACCTGCCAGGTCTAACCTTCAAACAAAGACATTGATGTCCCTTGTGGGACACCCAAAAATTAATGATTATTGGAGTCAGTCTCAGTAATGATTCATCAAACCAGGCTGTAGACATACATGGGCCAGTAAGTTGTGCAAGCCTGATAACCCATGGGTCGACACAATGTACAACATGTGTCCTGACATGTGGAGAGTGAGCAGTGTGTAGTGGTGTGTTTATAACCCACCTGCACCCACAGTAAGCATGAGTGCTGTAGAGGAGGGGCAGGTGGGGGAATTATGGGTATGCAATTATAGGCCTAGGCTTGCAGGTGTTGGCTGGTGCAGTCATATTAGGACCGCCCTGGGGATGTAAGTAATATTCCGAAATGGGCATAGCTGACTCCCATACCCCTCAACCCCTAAGAGCAAATCCACTGGACAGGACATAAACCATTGGGGAAACAAATAGGGACCATACCTCTGAACTGTCCCCGATTTCCAGGAATGTCCCTGATTATAACTCAAATTCTAACTCTGTCCCACTTAATCCCTCTTAAAACTAGTGATTTTTGGAGGAAAGGTGGTGAATTACACGTAATGAATAATGACAACAATTAAGAGTTATAAACATCATTTACCTCAAAAAATGTGTATGAATTTATATGCTCTGTGTCTGTCAATGTGTCAGGTTAATAGCACTAATAATTTAAATGTGTCCCTAATGTTATGACGTGTCCCTGATTCAGTTGATATTTGTCCCCAATTGTTTGAGAGGTCTGATAGGGACAGAAAGCACATATTCCACTTACAACCTTAGAAATATGATAGAATATTAGGTATGCAGTAGCATGACTTGGCTGAAGGATGTGGGTTCCAAAACCCAATTACTTGTTTGTATTGAAGAGTGTCAGTTCCCATGTAATAGCCAGACAGGTGCAGATTGTAAGAGGAACACACCAATAATATGAATCAGACTCTGGGCAGGCCACGGATTCCGTACAGTCGAACGGCATGCTTTTGCCGAATGGACAGCCATTCCCGATACTGTAGACATGTAATCCGATGTAATAGGCATCACAAGGTAATATCATAGTCCTCACTCAAATGCAAACACCAAATGCAGTGCATTTGCAAGTGCGGGAGTAAGCGGGTGTAAGCCTGTTTGGCCACCAGTATGCGAGTATTACACTGATGAAGCAATGTTGAGGCTAACGTAGTGTAAGAAACTGTAACCGGAGGTTAGCATTGTGTAGCTCCACGCAAACCCACACACGCCCGCTCACAACTGCTTTAATGTGCCTTAATCACTCCGTATCCAACGGCCTTGTTCTGTCCAGCAACAAAATAAATGGCCTCTGCAAGGCCCGAAACCAGGACCCTGCACACACAGCTAATGTGATTTACCACTAAGCCATGGCAGATATCCAGCCATCGGATGTTATCACAAACATATCATCCAGCACAGTCATTCAACAATATAGGAAATGTATTCCATCATGCAGATGTATGTGTGTCTGTTTATGTTCAGATATCGATACATACATATATATATATATATATATATATATAGATATATCAAGAACATCCCATGTGACAACAAAGCATTACAAATGAATGAAAATGGAAACACCAGCAACACCTGTATTATGTAGTGATGTTGTCCTATGTAATATCAAGACTCCCTCAGACAGACATGTGTCATTAATACACACAAACATTTGTATATTGGCCAAATACATCACTCTGTGCATTTTATTTACATTAATTCAACAGCTCCTGTCCAATCATTATGTGAGAACAGTACTCTTGCAAGGTGCTGTGTGCGACATCATCATCATGAAAAAGGTAAATGGGGAAACCATAGAGGGACCGGTAGTGCTGTGTGTACAATGGGGTCGTCTGCATCACGTGTACCTGGAACCTTTAGGAATCATGTGCATACCAGGATTGTGTGCCTGAGAGACAGGGGTGAGGACAACTGGAGTATGTTGTGATGCATATTAAAAGGGTTACATGTGTCCAGTGGACACGTGTGTGAAATGGACAGCTATGTATGGGGCAAATTTTGTTCTAGGAACTGATTGGCCTTTTGTTTCCATAGGGTGAGTGTGGGATGTGGGGGAAGGAGAGCAGGTATGCAACTGGATGATAGGTTGGGTAGGATGACAGAAAAGACAACCTACAGGGTCAGTATATTATACATGTGGGGGGATACACCTTGGATGGGGAGGGGTGTTTGGTAGTCACATGCCCATGAGCCCCCAGATGGAAACAGTGGGACGGAGGTCCTCAGCCATGGGCAGCCACCACTTCACCAAAACAGATGCAAAGATGGCTGTGCTGAGGGCTGTCTAGAATGGGCAGGCTCACCCTGTAAATGGGACACTCTGCACTCAAGCTGGCATATCTGGCCTCAAAACCCCTTATTGAGCCCCCTACACACCACATCCGGGACTGTACAACAGCAGGCAAGTTCCTGTCTGGACCTGCTCCCAGGAGTGACAAGCCCCATCCTCAGTGGCAGCTCTACCAATAGGTGGTGTAGAGCCAGCAGAGGTGGAGGTCCAAGGCTTGGCACCAGATGTGCTGGTGCCCGGTGCCATGGCCAGCTGAAGTGGGACAGGAGGTTCTGCCGGGACCTCCAAACCCATACAGCCTATGATGTTGCAGTTTTGACACAGATATGGCTTAGTAATAGTCAACAGCATTCAGGATTACTTATAACAGCATGCATAGATATGACCATCAACCCAACACAACAGATGGTATACATTTGCAGAGGGAGCACAACACATGCATATATACTGTATGACTTCTGTACAAAGTGTAGAAGAATTGTGACTGCAACTATGAACAGTGGCCCATTATTGGCATGTCACTGAGAACCCCAGACAGTGACTGTCATACCACTGTTTCATGTAACATATGTTCAATCAGGAATGTGATGGCAGTAACTCTCATCACTATCACCATGTACTGACTGCAATCCTCACACTATGCTTCTGCAGTTCACAGATGTGTGTTCAGTGAGTAACACAGGAAACAAATGGTTCCACACACTGACCAGTCCACAGATGGCCCTACAGATGGGGGTTCCCTCACAAACAGAGCACTGTCTTGTCAGTTTTAAAACATGCAGAATAGTCATTACCACACACAACTTGTTAAACTGGCAGTAGTCTCAATGACACATCACTACACTTACATGGTGTAGTCATGTCTGGCACATCACCCTCCTGTCTTTAGGCTATTTTCCACTGTGTATGTTATTTGAGGAACATCCAGATATCATCTGTGATGCCGTTTACCAAACACCAGATCCAGGTTCCACTCACAGCGACTGTCATGGGCAAACACCAACATGATGTTCCTAGATATTGTACTGTTTCCATGCGATTGGCTATGGAAACATCACTACAGCTGTTCCACATGCAATCAGCTGGAGGACGACTGCAATAGGTGCAGAGGTCATCACCTGATCATGACCATCACTTAAAAAACACAAGCTGCTGCTGAGTAGGTGTACAACTCCACATCCACCAGAGAGTGTGTGGGAGGGACAGACAGAGGCAAAGTACATCAGAGAAGGGCTTGAAGACTAAAACCTAAGCATCATCTGTCACACACCTACCAATACAGGGGTTCAAACCCCTGACTGACTAGTCATCACTATTGCAAGTGCATGCAGTTACTCCATGTGCCACAAAGCTGACATGTTGTTGTGCTGTAAGAACATATATGTGTGCTGGTGAGCGACATCTGCAACAGAGATATAGTAGACATACATTAGGTGTAGCACACATGGCTGTCCACATGAACGGATGTCATTGTCAACACAACCACACTTTCTAATGGACTCAGACACCTTGCCACACTTTGTCAGGCCCACAAATACACTTCCTAACTACTTAGTTTGCCACACTGCTGTAATGCACAGGTACTACATGCACCACAGGGGATATCCAGAGGTTCTATGGGCTAGGGCATGTGAACATGTCTGACATTAGTCGGTAAGCTAATGGGAGTTATACTGGGTGTGACTGTGGTTGGGAGCATCATACCCCACACACAGACACAAGGTGCCAGTAGTGAGATTAATGTGTGCATTGCTTCATGGGTGAGTAGTGGTTGGCTTTGCAAGATGGCTGTACAAGACTGTGAGAGGGATAATCCTTGGCATCACGCCAACCGACAATGGTGTGAAGTGTGGTACAGGGGTGTAGTGTCTGCAATGTCCCACACAAATGGGTATTCTATGAACTGTCCCGACATCCTGGTTACCATTGTGTATGGCCATTGCTTTGTAATGCATGCCATGTCTATGTTTGATAATGCTTGACATGGACATTGCCTGGGATGTGCACATCCCACAATAATGTACAGTGACATGTATAAGTGTACCTGGTTTGTCTGGCACATGTTGTGTACACAGACTGTTATCCTCTGATATGCCAATACTGGCCTAGTGTGGCAGGACCTGCTTATAGACAGCAGGTTAACCCTGCGCCTGCATTGATAGCATGATACAGGTATTCCCTGGTTTCACTGGCATCAGTCCATACAGGGCATGTGTGTAAGGCATTGTATGGCCTCTGTGGACCACATTTGATGGCACCACATATGTTGCAGGCATCCAGTGGGGAACATAGTGAAGGCACATTGTCAGCATATTATGTGCCTATTGTACTGCTTTACAGGATGCCATGCCCTCTGCAGCCCACTGCAATTACACCATGCCTACTATCTTTCATCAATTTGCAGGGTACTAGGAACATAGTGAAGGTACATTGTCCTCAATTATGTGCCTATTGTACTGCTGTACAGGGTGCCATGCCCTCTGCAGCCCACTGCAATCATACCATGCCTACTATCTGTCATCAATGTGCAGGGTATTAGCAACATAGCAGAATATTCTAGGCAAGTGTGTTTGTGTATGACACGTGGATTCAGAATGTATTCTGGGTAATAGTAGGGTTGCATACTTTGTTCACCAGGCTTTTTGCCAGATGTAGGGGTATGGTTTGTCAACACAGTCCCTTGGCTGATTGACATCTGTACTCCTCGTGAGGTGGACATTGTGACATATAATATGGACACCATATAGAAAAACTACAAAATCCGCTCCCCAACATGTCCAATGGTTAGACACTCACAGCCACCTCCACACAGGCTCTGACTACTGTGAGTTGTACATGTCTGTTACCTGCATGTACCCACTGCTTACTGCCATGAAAACACATTTACACCTGCTTAAAAGTGTCTTATGCAGTCCTAATTGACAGTATCAACAAGGCGTGCAGGTCTTGAACCCTGGACCATGCACACAGAGGTCACTGGACATACCACTAAGCCATCTGGGCTATATACATGCTGCATGGAGTTTATAATGCACATCTTACTACAGGTATTCCACAGTACTTAAAACAAATGGGACAGTCACTTTGTGTACATATGTACAGTACCATTGAATATACTGTACTCTGTGAAACAACAAAGACAGGTCTACATCTGTACAACTGCCATAACTACATATATATATATATATATATATATATATATATATATATATATATATATATATATATATATAAATGAGAATTGTCAGAATGGGTAGGTAAACCAGTCCTCCAAGCATAGATAAATGACAGCAACAAACAGATAAAGGAGAAGGAGGCTCCGGACCACAGCAAATCCAAACATTAAAATATTTATTCAGTAAAAGTTTGTATAATGGAAATTTACAGCATGTATGAAGATAGGTTACATACTAAATGTTTTGTGAATTTGAATGCTAAAGAAAAGGATGCATTAAAAGTATTACAGCATGATACATCGATTAGAATTAGACCAGCCGATAAAGGGGGTCCTATGGTTGTGATGGATTATATTTATTATAGAAATGTCATGATTTCTATGCTTAATGATACTAATGTTTATGAGATTGTTCGTCTAGAAGATGTTAATAGTATTATTAATAGAGTACAAGCACTATACAAATGCTTACAAACTCGTACCATTAATTGGGAATTGTTTAACTATTTTGTGATTAATGAACCTCTCATCCCCCTAATCCAAGGGCTCCCTAAAATACACAAGGACCCAGTATTACCACCTAAGAGGCCCATTGTGGCAGGGGGTGGATGGATGACAGAAGTATTTGAAACCTATATTAGAGAAATATTTAACTATTCTGAGAGACAATCAATAGTTTCTAAGAGATTTATATGAATATACTACTATGAATTTACCACGTGAAACATGTTTAATGGTTGTACTAGATGTCCAATCACTATTCACAGCCATTCCAAATGGCTTAGGAAAAGAATTTTTAAAACAATACTTAATAGAGGACAGTACATATGACCTTAAGACAGTGGAATTTTTATGTTTTTTGATGGAAATAATCCTTGAGAATAACATCTTTTTGTTTGAACAACAACTTTATAGACAGCTGGATGGCGTGGCTATGGGCACACCCTGTGCCAATTAGCTATGCCAACCTTGTTATGGCTACATGGGAACGATATAACATATTGCAGCTCAATTACAAACTCGTGTTATTTTATTGAAGGTTTGTGGATAATCTCTTCCTTCTATGAGAAGGGGGAGAGAACCTGTTACAGTCTTTTATACATCAAATAAATGATAGTACCGGATTTTTAAAATATACAGCTAAATACTCAGTTAAGGATATAAACTACCTTGACATTAGAATATTAAGAAATGAAAAAGGGTTGTACTCAACTGAAATATAGTGGAAAGAATGCTATGTTAATGCCTATCTGCATAGAAATAGCATGCATCCGAAACACGTCTTTGACAATGTAGTAAAGGGGCAAGCACATAGAACATCTAGGCTTATGGCGGATGATAATGCCTTTAAAGAAGAAATAAAGAAATTAGAAAATAAATTTGTTGCAAAAGGGTATAATCCAAAAGAGCTAAAGCCCACCATGACATCAACTGTTCAAAATAGAGAAATAATTAAACCTTATTTTTCAAGTAAGGTGCCTGAGGAGGCAAAGCATAGAAAATCTGAGATTACCAGTAACCTACTCAAGTAACATAGATCTATTAAAAAATATATTCAAGAGAAACTGGAATATCTTATGTGCAGGTGAGCAAGTTAAGAACATAGTGGGTGATTTGCCAAGATATGCATATAAGAATAATAAATCATTAAAACAGGATGTTATGTGCTCCCAGGAACACTGAATTGTTAAACCTATCAGAAGCAGACATAACTGGAACATTACCATGTGGTAATTGTAATCATTGTGACTTAGTGGATAATAAAGGATTTTTCTTACACCCAGATACAGGGAAGTGTTGGAAATTTAAGGGGAAAGCTGACTGCAATACCACAAATTTAGTCTATTTGGCTTACTGTGAGGTTTGTTACAAATTTTATGTAGGGATGACTACCCGTAGATTTAGGAATAGAATGAGAGAACATATGTATGACATTCATAGAATAGCAGATATAAATGCTCTAGCTAAACATACCATGGAGAAGGATGACACACATAGATTTAGATTTATGGTTATAGAAAAAGTATCAATAGGAAATAGAGGGGGTGCTATTAGAAATAGGGTGGGGGCAAAATAACTGGACTGGATTATTAGGATAAAGGCTAATGTGGCAAGTGGTTTAAATGAAAAAATCTCTATCAAACCCACTTTGATAAATAGACCACTTAGGAAATAAAATATGTATATTTTATTGAATATTTTATTGAATGTTTTTAGGAAATGTTTTTAGGAAATGTCTTTTTATGAAATATCCTTTTATGCAATGTCCTTTTAAATGTTAATTTCTATTAAGAGGAGAAGCATGCTAATTGGATAGTTTGTATTTAAATAGTTTGAATGAATTTTATCCATTGTCTAATGAAGTGGCCTTTCAGCTGTGAAAGTGCTCACCTTTTACTGAATAAATACTTTAATGTTTGGATTTGCAGTGGTCCGGAGCCTCCTTTATCTGTTTGTTGCTGTTTTATATATATATATATATATATATATATATATAT
This sequence comes from Protopterus annectens, assembly GCF_019279795.1. Taxonomy (NCBI): domain Eukaryota; kingdom Metazoa; phylum Chordata; order Ceratodontiformes; family Protopteridae; genus Protopterus; species Protopterus annectens. Next base: position 1,070,740,931 of record NC_056725.1, read on the forward strand.
ATATATATATATATATATATATATGGATCTATCTTACAACGTCGACAAGTCAAAACGCCGAAAACGAAATCACCGACACCACATAACCGACATTTCACAAACACGAAACCTCACATGCCCGACACACCATAATCCCGACAAGCAACAAACAAAACAAATCCCCGGTCCAAAAAGCACACACACAACACAAGCACACCAAAATCCTTACAAACCAACACTAAACCTCACATACACAACTACCTACAACCTTAACCCAAACCCTAACCCTAAGGTCCGCCACTATCGCACACTCACCTAACCCGCGGCCTAACCCTAACTCACTTAACCCGCCCCTAACCCACAAACTATCACAGTCGCACTTACCTAGCCCTAACCCTAACTCACTTAACCCCTAACCCACAAACTATCACAGTGACACTTACCTAGCCAGCCTAACCCTAACTCACTTAACCCGCCCCTAACCCACAAACTATCACAGTCGCACACTTACCTAGCCAGCCCCTAACCCTAACTCACTTAACCGCCCTAACCCACAAACTATCACAGTCGCACACTTACCTTACTCGCACCCTAACGTCCGTCACTACCGCATACATACACAGCCTTTTCCCATGTCGATGTTCTCAGCGTCGGGGTTTTGATCCGTCGGTCTTCTCCGTTTTCAATCTTCTGGCGTCGGTGTTCTCGCTGTCGGCGTTCTGACTTGTCGACGTAGTCAGATAGATCCATATATATATATATATATATATATATATATATATATATATATATATATATATATATATCTTGCCTATGTAAAGGTAACTAGTACAGTGGTATGCAGTTGGGGTATGTGTCACAGAACACATACAATTACACTTACTCTGATTCCACTTCTGAGCTGGGTGACATCACAGGACTGATTACTTGCAGTGGAGAGGGAGGAAGAGAGAGGTTTAGCAGTTGACAAGGATAAATGCCAGAGAAAAAGGTGGGATCTCTTTGGAATGCAGCAAAACCTGCTGTCATGACAGGATGCAGACACAAATACACAACCACAGTCAGCCATTTGCTGACTCACACAATCAGGCATTTGCTAAGAGACACATACAAACATACAGTTGCCAGTGGTGGGATTAGAACTCCTGCCTATCTACAGATCACTATTACAGTACTACGCAGATACAAGATGCACCACAGAGATTACACATTACAAGACAGTCAGAATGCCCTTCTAAGATTGAGGACAACAACCGGGAGACTGACAGTCACAAAGTACATAGCTGTAAACCTGTGTGTTTAAAGTAGGTGTCCATTACAACCTGTATGCACAAACAAGATACATCATCTGCAGGTAGTACCTAGGTAGGCCTGGGAGGTATAGTTGTAGCACAACAGGAACCTGAACTGGAGTATGCTCATCTGTGGAATGGACAACTACTGTCACTATACAGGGTTACAGTGGGCATGCTCATACACTTAGTAGCACAGGGCCATTTGGGATGCACTCTGACTACAACTACACAAGGTTATACTGGGCATGCTCATACACTTAGTAACAATGGGCTTGTTGGTTGCACTGACTCAAATTACACAAGGTGGCAGTGGGTACGCGCATACACTTAGTAGCACAGGACTGTTTGGGATGCACTCTGATTCTAACCACAGAAGGCCACAGTGCACATGCTCATACACTTACATGCACAGAACATGTTGTAATGGACTCCTATTTTAAACACACAGGTTTACAGCTATGTACATCTTACCTGTCAGTATATATGCACATCATACTGGTTTACTACCTGATACCTGTATGCGGCCCATAAATGATATATCTGTGTCTGTGCTGTGTGATACACATGCATACATGTAGATGAAGTACTGACATATATATGCTAAATATACACATCATGCATGTGTGGATGTGACAGACAATAGGTTACCTGGGACACACAGGCAGATGCTACCTACAGCATGTGTCACATACCTTGCTGCCCTGAAAGGCATACATTGATAGCAGGTTGTGGACAGTGGCATTATACATGGAACAGTGTCATGTGCAAGCATAATGTGTTAGCAACATTGTGTAATGATACTGAGGTGCAGGTGTTAGGATGACCTCTCCCGGCTGTGTTATTAGTTGTCATTATTAGCAGGACTGCTACCCTAAGTATATCTCACATTGGTCATATTCACAATTTCTGCTGCTGTCCATCACCTTACATGAGGCATTTGCTACCAAGCACATTACTGCCACTCGCAGTGATGTCATGGTATGAGTGGCAACTACTAGACCAAAACAATGAGCCAATGTCCTGCTGTTATTATGAGGTTGTCCAGTGTCTGTCATTATGGGCTGTCATGACTGAATGACAAGCCTTCAACACAGAGCACATGCATCCATGTTTCACGTGTGTGTGGATAATACCTAGGTTACATTTATCCATATAGCCACATTCCAAGACAAATGTTCTACACCCAGAAGTAACACCCTGACACATACAAGACAATTGCATTGGATGCTTATGCTAACCAGTGCTAGATGTGTGACTTTAGTAATCCATTTGCTCAATGCAAAGGGGAATACTGACATCTGTGCAGTGAGGAACGCCTGGCTGAAGGCTCTATAGTGCACAATTGCACTACCACCATATAACTCAGATCCAGACATGTGGGCCATAACAGTGGTATGGACCATTTCAGGTGGTGGTGTCCACATATTCATAAAGGCTAATCACATGTAAAGACCACTACTCCAACATAACTGATCACAGATGAGTCAGGTACAGCTGACAATGGCAAATGCTGCATTCTAGGTTGTATCCTCATATACATCCACCACCTTGTCCCCAGGCAACCAACACACATCCATATGTGGTATGACATAGTATGGTAGACCACCAGATAACTTTCGATTGGAGGACTGTACCTAGGCCTACATCAACTGTGCAAAATACCCATGTACAGACACAGCTGCATAATGTGTTATGCAATGCACTAGTACCACTGTTTGTTACCAGCTCAGTTGTACACATACCAGGGTCCCTCAGATGTTGTCAGCATTAACACGGTCGACTGTTGCTGTACACCAGTAAATAACACCCTCATGGTTGGATATGACCTAACTGTACCTGCCCTGGATATGTACATCCCACGCTCATACAACATAAATGACATTACCATAGCTTTTGTTATCCTTTCTACATACAGGTGACTACAGTCATTACACACATGCACATGGCAGATAGCATGCTAACAGTACATATGTTTTGATATCTATGTTAACAGAGGTAATATTCCCTCTCTACTGGTCACCCATGATACCTATCATATCATACAACACCCCGTGTGGCATGTATGTCAACAGACATGTCCACCTAATGCAATGCCTACAAATATATCCAAATAACAGGATCATAGGACCTATGCAAGGCCTGAATTGACAGACTCAGGGAAATCCAGCTCTGCTCTGTATGTTCCTGAGTAGTCACAGGTGATATGTTCATGACATGTACAGCCATGTGTGGCCACAGCTTCTGCATATACCCCATGTCAACAATTGCAAGCCATGCATGCTGTGTGCTGTCTGGACATTAGCCTTAGTACCACAATAGCCAGTACGTGCTGGATGAGATGTTTACAAGCCACAGACCTCACACATGCTTGAATGAGTGTACTGCCTAGCTCTAACAGAGCACATTGCTGGCACTCTTCCAGTAAACATGAGGTGTGTGTGGCAAATATGATGTGCTCACTGTTGCCCATTACAGTGCCCTGGCTTCACCATGGCACTGTCAAGTAACAGTTTGTAGGAGCATGACATGGAATAATGCTGTGTGTGTCTTGCTGATATGTTCTGTTGTCATATATGTACACTTGGCTACTTGGTGAAGGTGGTGGTGTCCTACAAGTATATGAATACAACATCCATTATGGTGTAATGCTCGACTGTGTTTCACACATGGTGTGGTGAAGGTGTGGAATGTATCCTCTTGATCTGCTAGTGCACTTACTGATGTAGACCGCATATATGTACATGTATTGATGTTTGTGTAGATTCCATGTGTGTGCAGTGTCTGATGCCTGAAGGTGACTGTTGTCTTAGTACATCATGCTGTTGCAATACAGCCTCAACATTGCCAACTGTATATGGTGATATGCTCTAAGTACAGTAAGCTGTACATGAGGTATGGACAGATGTTTGGACATGACTACTAAGTGGTGGGGCTTCTTTGCAGATGAATGATTAATGAGGACAGCTCACTGGTGTGTTACAACCATTCCTACAATAACCTGTGTAACTGCTAAGGTTAGGTTTTGCTAATTGAAGTGGAAGACAGACAGTGTAGAATGCAGTAAGGGTGACACTGAAGGCAAACCTGATGACACCTGTAACAGTAGTAGTCTAATAATATAACTGTAACAGTCTCCTTGCATATTTTACATCTTTCCAATGCTCCATCATTCCCCTACTCAACCACTACCACTGTACTACTACTCACACCACCACTCATGTCTCATCTTCACTCAGCTCCCCTCCCGCCAACTCAAGAACCATCCCTATGTACCCCCCACATATTCTACCAACTATATTACTCAAACATAAAGCATCCCTACAACTTAACATAGTAACCCACCATACCTATTACCCACAGAGCACAATCATAAAGTTTCCCTTATAAACAAACACATTCCAAAAATGAGAAAACTAATAACCTCATGCATATCAAAACTAGCCCTAAGTGTAGACATCCACCCCAATCCTGGCCCTACCATCTCCAACCCCAGTCCTCATAATCAGACTAGAAACCACAACTTCTCCCATATTACAGCCAATAGAAAGTCAAGTGACTTCCTTCTACTAAGCCTAAATATTAGAAGTATGTCCAACAAAGTCCATGAACTCCATGTCACCATAAACTTGTACTCCCCAGATATAGTCATCCTGACAGAAACCTGGCTAAAACCTCACATTACCAGTGAGCAACTACTCCCTACAGGTTACGGCATACTAAGAGTAGACCGGCTAAACAAGACAGGAGGCGGTGTAGCTATAATATTTAAACAGCATCTAAACATCCAGATCTTAAAAGCATCAGCTCCACAAACAGGCAATGAAGAAATAATATATACCAACCTCAAAATAAACTAAAACAAAACCATCAACATAATTGGATGCTACTTCCCACCTGTCCAAAACATCCCTCCACTAGAAAACCTCCTCAGCTGGTCTACCCACCATCTCCCCCAAGAAACTATCATTTTAGGTGATTTCAATATTGACTGGCAGTCCTGTTCTGGCAACCATCCAACCCATCATGTAAACCTTCATGGCTTCACCCAACTTGTCCAGTCGCCAACCAGGATAAATAAAAACTCCAGCAAGCACACTACCCTGGATTGGATACTAGTCAGTAAGAGCCCCCAGTTATATATAACAGCCTGCATATCAGATAGCCTCAGTGATCACTTCCCAACATTCCTACTCAGAAAAAAACCTATACCAAGCTAAACCTGTCATCTACCATCAAATACGTAAAAATCCAAACTTTAACCCACTCACATTCATCTCATCCCTCAAAGAATGTAATTGGCATCGTCTAAAGTACCTCAGTCTTGATGACACAGTTGAATTTTTTAATACTACCTTCCTGAGCATCCTTAATTACCATGCCCCCATAAGACTTCCCAGAACCAAAGCACAACCCTCCCCATGGCTACCGAAAACCACTAAGTCAGAAATGAAAAACAGGGATAAAGCCTGGGAGCATTGGCGCAAAACCAAAACCCCCTCAACTAGACATAAATTCCTAGAACTACGCAATAGAGTCAAAAAGCTAGTAAAACAGGACAAATTCCAATACTACCGGTCTGCCCTAGACTCCTCACAACACAGCCCCAAACAATTCTGGTCCTCATTAAACTCCATCCTCCACCCAGGTAAAGTCAGTACCCCTCCTCCTATCATCCCTCACTCTTCAGAAAATATTGCTACCTCATTCAAAACACACTTCACACAAACCATACTATCACTAGCTAAACAACACAACCCCCCTCCCCTCCAACCCACACCTTCAGCTAGTAATCTCCCCATTGCCTTCTATTTTTCTCCTGTACCTACCTCCAACATAAAAAAAACTCTTAACTAAACTTAAGCCCACCAAATTAGCAGCAGACAACCTCCCAAGTTAATACCTACAAATCGCAGCTGATGTTCTGGCCTACCCAGTATCCATCTTGATTAACCGATCTCTGTCAGAAAGTTATGTTCCCACACTGTGGAAAGTATCACATATAATTCCCCTCCACAAAGGCGGACCCCCCACAGAACTAACCAATTACCTCCCCATAGCTATTCTCTCTCCACTCTCCAAAATACTAGAGAGATGCATACAGTCTCAGGTCCCAGACTACCTCCTTACTAACAACCTCCTTTCCAATATTCAGCATGATTTCTGACCAAACCATAGCACCACCACTGCCTTACTCTCCTTTACTAACACTATCCTTCAGCATAAAAACAATGGCTATGTCTCCTCTGCGACTTTCCTAGACCTATCTAAAGCATTTGACATGGTCCCGCACAAACAACTCATCTCTGTCCTCAATAACCTATCCTTCTCTCAATCAGTCACCAACTGGTTTCAGAGTTACCTGTCTGACCACCAACAATCCATTGTATAGCAGAATTACATATCTCCCCAACTACCTGTCTCTATAGGGGTTCCCCAAGGATCCATCCTTGGACCCCTACTCTTCTCTATTTTCACCAATAGTCTAGCCTCTGCCACCAAACATGGCACACTCATACAATATGCAGATGACTCAACCATCATCTGCTCAGCCCAGTCCCTACCCAATCTGCAAAAAGTCACACAGGAAGCATTTTCCTCTGTTGAAACTTGGTTATCCGATGCCCAATTAATACTCAACCCAAACAAAACTAAACTACTCATCTTCCAACCCACCAAACATACACAAAACAACTCTCACTTTAACATCACAGCAAAAGACAACACCACTATATACCCAACTGAACACTCCAAATTGCTAGGAGTGGAAATAGACAATAAACTAAAATTTGACATTCACATATCCATGCCCATTAAAAAAGTCCACAAAAAACTAGGAGCGTTATACAGAAATAAGCAACTTCTCACCAAAACAGCAAAGATTTCAATAGCAAATTCCCACCTTATCTCCACCCTACTCTATGCCTCTCCAATATATACCAACCTAAGGCAATGTGATCTTAATAAGCTAGAGACCTGCTACAACAAAATCGCCAAATTTGCCACAGGGGCATCCTACCGTAGTCACCACTGTCTCTCACTTGCTGCACTGGGCTGGCTTGAACTCCCTCACCTCCTTCAATGGTATCAACTCTCACTCGGCCACAAACTAGTAACCCATCCACTAAATGTCCCATCCCTCCAGAATCTACTCCAACCCTATCGCACCACCAGACCACTAAGATCCAGCAACAAAAATCACTTGCAGATCACTAAAGCCAATAACTCTGTTGGTGAAGCACTATTCTCTTGCACCATAGTCAAATTATGGAACTCCCTCCCACCCTCAATTACCTCCATACCATCATGCACCCACTTCAAAACTTTACTAAAAGCGCACCTAAAAACGTGCTGGCTATGCCGTTGCAACTCCCACTCTAATATCACCCACCCCATCCAACCACTACCTTTCTTTCCACTCCACTAACTACCTTGATTATAGCAAGCTCAGATGCTCATAAGCCTAGTACTTATTATACAGCAGGAACTTATTATTGTAACATTTGTTAATGTCTGTTATGTACTTCACAGATAAAAATTCTAGTTGTCTACTGATGTACTATGTTTTTCATCTGTAAATATGTTGTATGTAATTGCTATGTTAAATTGTTAATCACTATGCAATCCAATGTAACTACTGTCTGTTTATTTTAACTGTGGAGCTTTTCTCCCTGGGCCTCCGCTGAAAATGGACCTACGTCCAGTCGAACACTCCCGGTCAACAAATGTAAATAAATAAAATAAAAAATAAATAAATAAAATAATACCTCCCCTGTGCATATATTGTACATATATCAGCCCAGTTGGCAAAAGAAAGAGTGAGTAAGCTTTGTAGCAAATGCAATAGTGCTGTACTTCTGTAATATCTGTCATGAGATAGACAGGTGTTTGATTCACAGTACTTGCATGTGTGGGTGTGTGTGTGTCCATATATGTCAAGTATGGTTGGGAATACATACCAGATGTTTTCACTCTCCTGAACACTGTTGTTGACACCAGTACAGAGTGAAGTTTAGAAAGAAAGGCATATGCAGGTGGTTGAACCTCACACATGTAAAGTGACTGTATGTGTGTGACATAGGTGTGTGTGTGTGTGTGTGTGTGTGTGTGTGTGTGTGTGTGTGTGTGTGTGTGTGTGTGTAGCTGTCCATGTGTATGGCTGTCCGGTCTCTGGAGTGAGTCAGTATTTTACCATAGTGAAATGTTAATGCCCCCTCCCCCCATCCACTCAGTGCAATCTAGTATCCCTGTTGGTATCATCAGTCTTAGACAGGCATTGTAACCACCTGTTAACATGTACACTCTGGGGTGTGACCTGTTGTTGCATAGCCTACTGATGGACCCCCCTCCCCACATACACTTACTGCACTGTAGAATCCCTGTTGATGTCCTCGATCTTAGGCCATTCCAACTACCTGTACATGTGTAATCTCTGTTGCGCATCTTGTAATTGCCTAGTACTATAATGATGATATGCACATAGGCAGGGGTTCTAATCCAAACACTGGCAGCTGTGTGTCAGAGTGTGTGTTACTGTGTCTTTGAATCCCTGAGTGTGTGGGTGTATCTGTGTTTGCATGCTCTCATGGTAGTGGGTATTACTGCTTCCCAATGAGAAGCCACTATTTCCACTGGCCATTACCCTTGTCATCTGCCATACCACTCTTTTACCTCATCCCCGCTCCAGGTAACTTTACCTGTGATGTCACCCACTATGGGTGTGACGGCTCTGAACACAGAAGCTTACTAGACAGCTATCATGCTCTTGGATCATTAGAACAGTAAACATAATTGAAACATGGGAGAATATAACTGTGATGTGGAAGCTATAAAGTGCATGCAGGTATTGTCATACTGACCTGTGGGTAGTCAACATGTACACATGGGACACTAACTGAAAACACTGACATCCCCCGGCACATGCAACTACACCTGAAAGAGGAAAGCAGAACGTCAAGATCAACATGCTGTTAGTGTTGCTACACATGATACATACTGTCAAACATACAAAATGCATTCGAAAACAGTAATACATGTTATGTCTGCTGCCTGTCAACACTACTCAACAATATTAATCTACAGTTGTCTAACTAGTATGTTCACCCTGTGCAACAGACCATATGAGCATGTCCCTGTACCAATGGTGTGGATGACAGGGATGCGGCACAGGCATCATCATATGCACAGAGTGATGATGTTTCCCAGAAGCCTAGGCTGCACCATTGGATGATATCATGTGTGTGTGTTAGGGCCTGTGATATCATTGGGCATGTGTGGATGTTATACGTGTGTGTGTTGAGGTGCCCTACATTTATTTCCGGTATGTGTGTGTGTGTGTGTGTATGCATGCACACAGGTCTGGCATGTGGCTGGCCGACACAGGGGTATTATTGACAGCTACAGACTGTACAAGGCAGGTTTCACAGTTCACAGTGTCCAGCCACGGCCACGTGACCTGCGCCTGCCATGGTTTGCACGGGCACTACCAGGCGGAGGTCCAGATTGGGTACTGTCTGATAACACATGTCCACTGGAATCATGTCTCTGTTGGGACCGTCCAGGTCCATGTGCACATGGCATGCTGTGTCCTGGTGTGGACTGCACAGCACCAGCTGCACTGCTGCTGCTACTGCCACTATGGGAGCGGGCGTGTGCAGTAGCATGTTCACGTAGATCTTCAGCAGGTGATGTAGCTGACCTACGTCCATGTGCCCGATGCCTCACTCCCACCAGATATTCTAGCACAGACATTCCGCCCTAAAGGATTGACATGCCACGGTAAAGGACTCCCACCATGTCACCCAATCATCTATCCAAAACATCTGCAAGATGATGGTGAGGATTTGCAAGTGCCTGGATGTTGTCAGCTAATGAACAGACAGCAGCCCTCTGAAGCCTCAGACCTTCTCTGTTGTACTATTCAGCAAGTGCCTGTGCCTCCATTACAGCCTGAAACATGCGTCTGGTGACGCCAGCTGATGTGCTTTGTCTCGCAGGGGCATGTTGGCCAGTGGTCCTCCTACGAGCAGTGCTGGGCACATGCCTGTGTGGGACATCACCAGTCACTTGACTGGAATCATGGTGTGCAGGCACACCATCCTTAGTCTCCATACTTCCCTGTTCCTTGCTACCACCCACCAACTGTCCTTCCTCTATGGCCAGCAGTGATGAGACATGTGTGGGCAGGGGAACTGTGTGCAAGGATGAGGAGGATACAGGTGGAATGGCAACCAATGGCACAGATTCAGCCCCTGACAACCCTGCCTGTGCCTCAATCATACTATCATCATCACTGCTAGACTCTGTGGGGACACTAACATCAGGTGGACCGCAAGAGGGCAATGCACCTACATCAACACCTGTGAGGGGAAGACAAGAACTGTACATTACAAGTTATACCAGACACACAGACACATACAGACACACAGGCACACACAGACACATAGACACACACAGACACGCATGCTACATGCAGGTGATATGGCAGATGGCATTCAGCTGAGACAATTATAGTGGTAGTTATCATACATCTCTGAGTTGCACACAACAGCATGCATGTGTTATTACCAGACGGCATGCACCTTACACAGTTATAGTGGTGGTTAGCATACATACCTGTATTGCACCATTTGTGTTAATAGCCTATGCCCCCTACCTGCAACACAATGCATGCACTTTGCACTTTTGCACCACACTGCCATGGTGTGTGCAACATACACCCCATGTTAACAGACCATCGCTGACCTTTGTACATCTGCCACTGATGCTTTGTGTTGGCCACTGCCCCTATGTGTGAGGACATGAGCAGAAGGGTATGTCAACTGAATATGCATGAGCTCTAGCTTGCATATCTCCCTCAAAGCAGTGCATGTCTGTTCAACATTATTCTACCTACCCCTGAGCTGTGTCTAGACATTGTGCATGTGGTTGTACACACTAGTTTGACATGGCTGTCCCTACTTTACAATGGTGCCACAGACCAGCACAGGTTTACAGTACACCGGCCTGCTGTGTGGCGTATGACCTTGCTCATCACATGTAGTATGACATGTCTTCTGCTGACGTGTTGAATGACATGCATACGTGTGTAACACAATGGTGTCCTTTCCAATCTACAGTACGGTAATGGTGTCCCAACGCAGGGACATGTTATACTAACATGGGCCTTCAGCTGATGCAATGTTGTCTGTCCGCCCTACAAATATGCAGTGACATACTGCACAATGAGCTGATGTGCATAGTTATTGCAGGGCATCATGTGGCATCACAATTGCTATACAGTGTGAGCTACTGACACAGTTCATAGCCATGACTATGATCATATACAATACATATCTAATGTGGAATGAGACCCATGTCACTGAGGTGTATACACACTAAACCCTAATGTGAAATATGTGACACAGGTCACAGAAGGGTATACGGATGACACCCCTGCACATCTGCAACCATATTACTGATGCCTGGCAACTATGCCCACACATGGCTAACTTAGCAATACTCTGTGTCCCACATGCCATCTGTGCACCTCACACACATGAGGAGCAGGCATGACAGTGATGTCTGACACCAGCAAGGTGAATGTACTGTATCTGTGGCCTGATGTGGTTGTATGTTTATGTTGTGCAACACATGTATTTGGGCACTGTATAGGTGAATGTTTTCATATCGTGACACACTCGAGATGTTCAAGACATGTTATGTGGTGGTTTCATGTTATGCCTACACAAGCTGTGCACAGGCCTGTATGATGTTTAGTGTTTCACATCTGCAATATCACCATTACACAAAGGCCAGAGTTGTATTGTGTCAAACCAATGTACAACAGGGTGTACACACATGTACATCATTTCTACTGTGTGTGTGTTGCTTCATGTCTCTGGCCATCCTCCATGGCCATGTGTACACATGTTCTGTCCAATGGTTGTGATGACCATCTTATTCCACATGTCAGTGTTATCCCATATGACATACACCCATAGATGTCATATGTTCCACTGAGGACAGGGTTATGCAGACAAAGGGTGATATGTATAGGAGTGTGAGACATCATGTTTTGCAGGATAGTTGAGCAGTGTTGCAGTCAGCCCACTACTTGTCATGGATATGTCAGATAGCACATGACATTGTGTGACATTCATAGCAAGGGTATAATCCACAAGGGTGTATCCTGTGGGCCGGTCATACTCCAGCACCAACACATTTAGAGTGTGTGCACACATATGCTCTCTGTACAGTACTGTACATATTCCCAACATATTCCCAACATGTGTAATGCTGATATGTAGTACCTGTCCCTACAGTGAAACACACATCCACCATTGTATTCACAGTTGTCCACACATCTGGCAATGACAGCTTGGAAGGTTTAGTATAGGTGTTTCATATAGACTTTAATTATTTCACAAGGGTAACCAATGTGATGCATTGCAGGTCTAACCAGTGTCTGTTAACAGGACCACCATACATAATGTGCACGCGTGTTATGGCAGATAGCATGCAATTAATATGATCCATGCATTATCAAGCCTGGTAAATAATAATCTCACCTGAAACAGGCTGCTATCGCCACAAAATGCCAGAGGTACCTAAACAGGAGTGTTACAGCAGTAAGATCATTATCCACACCTGTGTGATAACTATAGGGCGCAATGTCCATGTTAGCACATAAGCCAGTACAATACACTGTACTATGGAGTATGCACATCTGTGCATACATAGAGTAGCAGACTATAATATGTGGCATGTGTGCATACATGCCTTGCATATGATGTTATATTACATATTGTACAGTAACACATGTAACTTTGTGAAATATAGTTGTGTTATATGTGCAGTACTGACTTAGCAGGCAACTCCAGGCTCGGTGGTTGAGAGACACCCACCTCCACAATACCAGCTAAAGCTTGTGGATGGAGGTCTGCAGGTGTTTCCAGGTTGGCCAGTAGCTTCTCGGTAAGTGTGAGTGGGGGCTGGGTGAGTGGCCCCCCACCTGTTGCACCTTGTTCCCTGGTTATTGCATTAGCATGCTATTTTGCCTGTCTTACAAGGTCAGTGCAGTTTTGGCGCACCTGCTGATAGGTGCGATTGTGACCGCCAACATCATTTACCCTCCTGCGGAGTTCCTCCCACAGGGCATCCCGCTGCTGTGCATCCTGTGGCCCATGGCTGAAGAGTGTTGTATGATTGTCAAGGAGTATGGGACAAGGACCTCATCCTCCAAGTGGCTGTACACTGGCAGCCTGCTATGTGGCATACCTGGAAGACATAATGATGGGGAGAGGTCACAGTAACTCACAGAGAAGTACAGAAGTTCAGCTGAACATACATGTGTATCACATTTATTAAGATTGCAAATAAGTCTTTGGAAATCTAAATGACACTAACGCCACTGACATGTATAAGTCACACACATTTCACACTTGCTGGTGATGTGATGTTATCACCATATATGTGTGTGTCATGTGATGACATTGCTCATCCTCCATGTGGATGTTGTCTTGACGTGGGCATGTCTATTTACCTGTACTGGTGTCTTTACCTATCAGCACATGCCTGGATGTGTTCACATTAATGCAATCAACCTTAATGCCCTGTATATCTCACATGTATAGTCATACATAGCTGTTAGGGACATGACCTGTTACCCTGCAGACTTGCAGGCATGTATGTCATTTGCCATATACATCTTCATGGCACTGTACAGCTATGTAGCATCCTGCCATGTATTGCCTTTGTTGCACATGGGACAATAGCTAGCCTGATGGTATTTGCAGGGTTGGATATCAAATATAGCATGTATGGTCATAGTGATCAAGTAGACTATATGCCCTGGGCCATTGATGAGCCTAGGCAGACAGATTACCTAGCTGTAAGTAACAGACGGGTATGTTTCAGTGGCCAGTTCAAGCAGTGCCACAGAACTGATCCACAAGGTTACTGATATATTTGGCATGCGGTCATCACACCATGTCACAGGGAGGGATGATGTGCAGCTTCGCTGGACAGGGATGCATAGTATGGCAAGAGTATATTAAGTGTATGGGACAGAGATCTGTCAGGCATGTTGTGATCCTTGTACTAGAAATGTGGATGTCCATGAAGTATGTGTTTATTTGGGATCAGGATGTGTTAAGTGTAGCATGTCCAACACCTCTGGGTTGGACATGGCTTTATTCAGGGTAGGCTGCATGCTACATAGTGCAGCTCGGGATTGGGAAGGGCAGTGTAGGCCGTCTACATATAGGCAATAACCCATAAAGGAAATATGTGATCTATTATGGGTCACATGAGTGTTGAGTATGGCTGAGCAATTATCTCTATATTCCTGGATGGCACCTTGTCATGATTAGGGGTGCCACATGTGACTACCTGACTGTTGTGGCGAAGTAACTATCAAAGGAAAGACTACTGTCCAGCTGCATCCCATAAACACACAGTTGCCATTATGTTGACCACTGCCTAGGTGGTAGTTCATGGGTACAGGGTTTTTAACAAAGGGGATGACAATGCAATACTTAGCTGTCAGATTGTGGCCATACGTCACACACCACACATCTGACACACAAAGGCCCTTCTGTATGTTAAACACAGCACACGTTGTGTCAACTATTGCTCCTAGTTCATAGTCATTTGCAAACATCAATAGGCTGATGCCTTCTGTGTTAGTCTGTCTGGTATATATAACAAAGAGGGGGAGTACCAGGAATGAACCCTGTATTACTGTGGCTGGCACTGGTTTGATGTGCATGTATTAGTCAGACACCTTCTGTAGTATTGGTTCTGCCAGCAGTCCAGTTGCCAACCACTCTTGTGACATAGGAATATACACCTAGTTTACTGAGTGTAGCTGGAACACAGTATGGGTGATTGTGTCCTACGACCTGGCATGGTCATGATATGCATTGTGAATCAACCCTACTGTCATCTACATCTGTACTGAGTACATCAAATACGTTGATCACGGTTCATGGCCCAACAGACCAGACTCATTATCAGTGGTGTCTCCCCCTTTGTGGGGTGTGATAACTGTTGCCGTGCACCATTCGGTGTGTACATTGCATGACATGAGCTATGATTGAACATGATGTGTATGTGGATAGCTGATTGTTCTTACATTTGTGTACAATACACCCTGGGATGTTGACAGGTCCCAGGAATGCTGCATGTATGGCTTTAGAGAGTGCAGCTTGTACCTGCGTAGTTGTTATTACAGGGGCCCTGTAGTGTACATGGATATATTACTAAGTGTACCTGTTGGGGGGAGGTGGGAGTGGGTTTAGGTTCTCCAAGACCTTATCTGGATGAACAGGTGCTATTTCTGCAGGTGCAGTACTTCCCATGCCATAGTGCTGTGCAGCATGGCAGGTCTTGTTGTTGCCTTTATGATTAATGACACAGCTATAGAATGCTCTGTGCTTGGCCTCATAATATGTGGCTAATTAGTTTCACAGTAGCTTTGTGTGGTTTTATGTGGTGTATCTGCATCATACTCAGGCTGACCAGGAATCACCTACACTCATGCGTGTTCACTCTTGCAACAGTTACTACCTTCTGTGGTACAGTTTAAAGCATGGTACCACCAGTTGGCCTTCTTATTTCTGTTTGGTTGAATCCTGGTTCTGTTTCAATGGAACAATCAATGCACATATGTGACTGCTTAAGGTTCATTTGTGTAGGATTCAGCATTTGCACATGCATTGTCCATCTGCATGGGTGCCATGACAGTCACCACTCTGCTCTTAGGAAACATAACATTGGCATTGGAGACTGACTATGTGTAGCATACTGTTAGCCCTGTTTGTGTGACTACTGTGATCCAGGTCATTGTGGTTGATGGAGTCCAACATTCATTGAGCGCAGGTGTTGGTACATGAGGAGTCTTCCCAGTTCATAATGGAATATTTAAGAGTAGTCATTATTATAATTTTTTGTCTCAGACCTAATCTTCCCCATTACAGCACATTATGACAGTTGGGAAATCCTTGGCATGGTGGGTGATCTCTCACAAGGTGCAATTTAAATTCCACTTTGGCACAAAGATAGTTGCTCAGCATAATGCATCTGAAGTTATGCAAGTGTAACTAGCATGGGGGTGTACATATCCTTCAGGAATATGGACACTCCTGCAGCCCGTGTGTTCCAATAAAGTATAATGTGCAAGAGGTGAGGTATGTGTTATAACATGGTCATGCAGGTGTGCTCTCCGGAGCATTGAAACATGTCTCAGCCACTGCACAGATATGTTCTCCATGTTAGGGATTGACATATGTGTGTCCATATAGTGTTTCTGACATGTATCATTGTGTAGCGAAACCCGTAGTTTATTGCTTGGCTGTCCCTGTAACAGTAGTGGACCTTCACTTAAACTGTGCATGATGAAGGCACTATAGGGGAAGCATGAGCCCTAGGCAGTATCCAGATTCCCAGGGGTGACAGGTGCAGGCCCTCTCTGGCAAACCATCATGGTCTGACAACCATGTTATCCCAGGCAGACAGATACTGGATACCCTTTGACTTGCACCACTACACTAGACAATTGTGGAATACAATCCTTTTGTCCGTGTACTGCAGTATCATTCTGGCCAATGGCAGAATGCTACCAGGCCTTGGGACATACCTGCATGGGCTACAAGACCTGACAGTTCCTAAATGTGTTTCCATGCAGTCCAGGCTATTGCATCACAGGTCCTGCACAACTACATGGAATATGCCAGGGCCATGTATATAGTTCAAAATGTGGTCTGAGTGTATGGGTATGTGGCTAATCATGGCTGACAGGCAGCTGACAGTATGTATGCCCTCGTATAGGTTGGTGTGTAACATAGTGCTAGAGTTTGCATTCACAAATGAGTACTGTTGGGCATGTTTCCAGCCATGTGTTCTGAGGTGTGGCACAATTATGCAAACTATGTCATACAGTTTGTGTATATCAGTGTCTGTCTCTTCCAGCTTGGGAGGTCACTTGTTTGGCCAGATACTTAGAAGCATCTGTGAATGCGTGTGATTTCTGGTATGTGTGTGGGTGTCCTTACTGTGTTCTGGTAAGTGTAAGTGTTGGTTGTGATGATGAAATGTATGTGTTAACCTACACCTCATGACTGTCCAGTCCAGATATGGCTGTAGACTGCGCTGCCTTCCAGCTTACCCCTGTAGCTGCATCCCAAACAATGTGTGGGATGTGGTGTTAGGTGGCTTTGGCAGTGTACATGGCATAGAGATAACATTTCCCCAGGATGGCCACATACACAGAGCTGACATTAGTAAACACCAGTAGCTGACTAGTGGACATGCCTGTATGAGCATTCAGTACTACAAGTACCAAGTACTGTATTTAGTTTACTTATTGCTTATGAAGATATTTTAGACAGTGATGCTTACATGTACATATTTGTGTTATGGACGTGATGACACTGGCTATTACAGAAACATTGTAGCTACCTTTAGCAGCAATTCTCCTCTGAGGAGCACACCACATCCTGTTAGTTGATTACAGATGATGCAAGTGTCTAAAGGTCTGTTTCCTTCTCTGGGTATATACTCACATATCCACCAGGAACATGAGCTCTGTTGGGCACAGACACCCACTCTCTAAACAGAGCCATGTATTAATAGACTCTGATGCCACTATCAACATGTTCAGGATATAATCAGATAGTGTAAGCCATCACCTATGAAGTGGCTATTACACATGGGCAGCTGTCTCCTACATCTTACACTCCTACTGCAGATGTTACACTGGAGTTAAAATTATATGCAACCTGTTTCATTACCAGTACTGTGCACTACCATACATACAGTATGTGCAAGTGGCTGTTAGGTTGGCAATGAGAGGTTAGGCTACACAAACCTGGTAGATCAACCAGTGTGTCTCTACTCTCAATATCCATTCTATGTAGGAGTGCACATTGCCATTTGGCCCAGCCCTGTAACAAGGGTCACTACACATTTGCATAACATGTACACATGTACAGCTGTTATTGCTTGCAAATGATAATAGAGAGGTCCAGCCCTGTAACAAGGGTCACTACACATTTGCATAACATGTACACATGCACAGCTGTTATTGCTTGCAAACGATACAATTGAGGTCCAGCCCTGTAACAAGGGTCACTACACATTTGCATAACATGTACACATGCACAGCTGTTATTGCTTGCAAATGTTACTAGAGAGGACCAGTCCTGTAACAAGGGTCACTACACATCTGCATAACATGTACACATGCACAGCTGTTATTGCTTGCAAACGATACTAGAGAGGTCCAGCCCTGTAACAAGGGTCACTACACATTTGCATAACATGTACACATGCACAGCTGTTATTGCTTGCAAAAGATACTAGAGAGGTCCTGCCCTGTAACAAGGGTCACTACACATTTGCATAACATGTACACATGCACAGCTGTTATTGCTTGCAAACGCTACTAGAGAGGTCTAGCCCTGTAACAAGGGTCACTACACATTTGCATAATATGTACACATGCACAGCTATTATTGCTTGCAAATGATACTAGAGACGTCCAGCCCTGTAGCAAGGGTCACTACCCATTTGTATAACATGTACACATACACAGCTGTTATTGCTTGCAAAAGATAGTAGAGAGGTCCAGCCCTGTAACAAGGGTCACTACACATTTGCATAACATGTACACATGCACAGCTGTTATTGCTTGCAAATGATACTAGAGAGGTGGATATTACATGTGTTATGTGCATGGATAGTTACCTAGCTCTTCAATTATCTTTGCTATCATGCTGCTAAACTGTCAGATGAATACAAATGATATGTATCCTGTTATTGAGTATTGTAATTGCCAATAGACATAACTACTGTTTGCATAATATAACAGAACTGCTATGTAGAATGGAATACAGATCTGCCTAAAATACTGTACATTACACAGTTATTGGCACAATATCCCACAATGCTCACCATATTTGCACAGTAAGCCCACCTTTAACATGTTCATCTTACTTATACACCCACACATATGTCGACTGTTACAATATATCGACATATACTATCCCCTTTTATAGAGCATACTTGTTGGATCAATCTGGACACTGACACTAGCTGGAAGCAAATTGGTGAGTTCCAAGCCCATATCATCCCTTGTGGTGCATGCGGAGTTTGCCTTGTGACCTACAGCAGTACACACATAGAATACTACAAGCATTACTACTGCTCAACAATACATCGATACAAGATAGCTATTTCCACTATATGCATTGATTACACTGTACTTCTTACAGAACAGGTACTACATACACAGACATACTACATGTTATACATGCCTTCTTAGTAATTGGAGGTGTTATTGACTAGTATAATACTTGTTTTCGGTTCGTCTTTCAGTGTTTTGTACTGTCCTCCAGGCAGATACAGATGGTTTGAATGTGTGACAAGGCAACCTTTTATAGTTACAGATCAGTAACATCTGCTATCCTGATAACCAATTGGTGTTCCTAATTAGCTAATTACATGCACTTTAGCTGTGATGCTACTGCCTTAGCCAATACCATGGCAACAGTGGATTATAACTGAGTACTCTACTTGGGCATTGTCCCTTTACCTTATTTGTGAGGAAGACAGCGTGGAAGTGCTGTTTGAAATCTATTGCAACAGTTGTATGGAGGCGAACAGTAATATAGTGTGTGTAATCCCTAGAGAATTTGGTCTAAATGTGAGTACTGCTGTTATATTTCTGGACAGTGCTACTTGTGCAGGGTTTGTCTGTACCTAATAATTCTGCATATGTTCCAGTCTGGCCAGGTTGTTTGACTAGCTCATGGCTGTATAGCTATACATATAATGTTAGGGGCTTTACAGTGTGCTTACCAGACATATTTAGTTTGGTGTTACTGTGTATCATACTGTGCTGATAATCAGTACTCGGTAACACTTCCTGGTGTACAAACCTTTCAACCCTCTGAAACGGGATTAGTTCATACAAACCCTGTTACATCAGCAGCTGTTCAATTGTATAACAGCAACTATTTCACATAGGGCCATGTTAGTGTGGATGTGTCCAGGTATGTAAAGGTTTCAGCAGATGTTGTATAGTAGTTGAATAATTGTTTATGGTATGACAGTATGTACTGATGTAATTATTTTGGTTGTGGGGTAGATGTTGGTGGGTGTACATAGCACATGCAGGTGTGTAGGAACCCCTTTTATACAACGTCTATATGTGTGTGGGTGTTCTTTGCTATGTGAACACCTGTCCCTTAGTGGACTAATACTATGATAATTGCAAGCTGATTCATTAAGGCACGGTTAAATGCTTCCTGTATAGCATGCAGGTACTGTTAGCCCTTGAATCCTTTTGGCAATACATTGGAATGTAATGAAGTTTTGCAAAATGAAAACTGTCTGTGTATTTCTGTCATGGATATTTGCAGTCATTGCAGTTGTGTTGGTGAATGTGTCCATAGAATATATTTGTAACAGTGTATTGGCACATACTCTTCATATATTATGTTCATATTGTTTGGGTGGGGGCAGAATATGTGATTGCTATGGTCCATGTTATACTCAGATATGAGCACTTCAGATGCTGTCTACAGACATGTATGTACGTGTGTATATATAATATATATATATATATATATATATATATATATATATATATATATATATATATATATATGTGTGTGTGTGTGTGTGTATATGTATATATATATATATATATATATATATATATATATATATATATATATATATATATATATATATATATATATGTGTGTGTGTGTGTGTGTGTGTGTGTGTGTGTGTACAGACATATATATATATATATATATATATATATATATATATATATATATATAAAATTGCATACGTTTATCTATACCTCCATAAATGTGCAGATGTTTTTAACCTATCTATATATCTACATATATATGTAGACCAGTATATATCAACATGTCTCTATGTATCTCTCTCTAAATATCTATATATCAGCATACACCTTTCATTGGGTACATGGCGGGTTGTGCTATTTCAACACATTCCTCCCTTTTGTGTTTTAACCTGTCTGCATACACAATTGGGATAGGTGCATCCCAGGTAGCTTAGTGTTAGGTTACTCTGAGGATGGAGTACATGGTTGCGGGTTCTAATCCTGGAAGGTGTTATTATTTTACCTCTCAGAGTAGGCACTGGTAGCGAAAGTGTGAATGATGCACATTTATGCAGTTGTAAGCAGGTTTTCCCGTGGTCTGCGAGACGTTAAGCAACAGTTAAACCTGTGAAGCACTTCTCCATTTACTGTGTTTCAGCGCCACTTACCGTAGTGCAAACCCATGGAAATCCACTTACAACTCCTTAAGAGTGCTTTAATCCTCCTGCATCCAACAGCCTTTATTCTGGCCCTCACAATAACTTAACAGCCCTTGAACCCGGGACCATGAACACCACAGTCACTGACTTTACCACTAAGGCATCTGAAATATGTACAAATGTTATGGTGTTTAGAATATACATTTTAATACAGGCATTCCTCATTACTGAAAACAAATGTGACAGCCAGTTGGTGTACCTATGTCTGATACATGTTAATGTTCATATGTTTGTGAAATTAGGTGTTGCAATGTGACATGACAGGGTGTATTATGAACGAGAAAAGTTCATGTTTTGTGTCCTATTTATATTGTCCACAATGATAACACACCAAAGAAATTTATTTCATAAAGCTTTCGGGTCTATACCCTTCATCAGTACAAAGCAATAACATTACTACAACATTTAAATAGGAGAGATCATATAGTCACATGCTTCAGCCCATCCCACTACTTAATAATCAACCAAATCTTAAAAGGACAACACATCATTTAAAATCATACTAAAATTCTATCTAACTATAATATTACAAAATATAATACTTAATCAATAAATCAGTATTTAAAATACCATACTAAAATATCTTACAATTATATTGCATGTAGTATTGTGTGTGTGTGTTATCATTGTGTATCGCTTGCAGTTGGCAGTACCACCATTGTTTTATTGAGTTTGAGTTATTGTGGTGTATACTGTCTGCACCTGTTCATTAAGGAGAGCTTCAGCCCTTGGTGGATGTGATATTTAGTTGGAAGTATGGAAGTCTTATCTAGGATTAATCCAGTGATTTTGCAGTTATACCATGGAAGCAGTAAGACAAGAATGAAATGACTCAATTAAGAAATTATTGAGACTTCAAGAAAAACCTTTTCTGAAAGTAATTTTTGATACAGTTCCTGAACAGCCAATAATGAATAATGAAGTAAAAGAATTTAAGGAGCAGCTTTTGTCTCTGGAGAAGAAAGTACAAACGTATAAGCAGCTTCAGTGGCAGAGGCTGAGTTTTCAGGCATATTTGGAGTTAGGTATTGTGCCAAGAGGTCTACGAATATTAAAAATGCCCTCTTATGGCAATACCTATAATGAACTGTTGATGCAATGGCAACAGTTAAATCTCAAATTAAGTGCAGACTACATGAAGTTAATGAACTCTTTCTTTGAACCAGTAGAAAATAAACTTATAGAAGAAATCGAGCTGCTGGAATATAAAATCACGAATATGTCCTGTTTTAATGATTCATTGGAACTCTATCAAAACTTTTTGACTCGTATTCAAGCTTTAGATATGAAGCTGCAGCAGAGGAAAAAGAATAAACTGCAGAGAGATATGTATGATTTTAAACAAAATCACATTTTCTCTTGGCCGAGAGAATGGTACTTTATTTCAAAAAAGAATGCAGCGCTCTATTAATGATAATAATAACAAGAAACCAAATCTTTTAGATCAACTTGATACCTTTGAGCAGCAGGGGAAAGTAGCGGGGCCTGATGCACATAAGAAAAATCATATAGCAGCAACTGCCGTGGCTAATACCAGTCCTGCTCCTTTAAATGATAAAGAAAATGCAGTATGTGAATTACCACTAACTGATGGTGAGACTGACGTCAGAAAAAATGACGCTGTGCGCCCGAAGACGAGAACCAACATGGCGCCGAGTGGTATGGACATGAGTAAAAGAGCGTCGCAAAGGGAAATAACATCTTTTTCCCCTTTTCACCTGAAACAACCAGAGAAGGTTGTTTTACAGACACAGCAGAAGGAATCTTATTTATCGCTACAGCAGCAGCAACAGAATACATCTGGGAAGAGAAAAAACAGCAGTCCACTGGTACACAGCAAACTAAGCAGACGATAAGGAAATTTGTTAAAGGTACTTTGAATTTGTCAACAGTTGAGCTAATGGATGCTCAACTTTCACTTTTGAGTAAAGGTCTTAAATTTATCCCCAATATGAGGGATGGTATAGTTCAAGCAATACTAGATTTGAAAATGTTTTTACGTAGTGTTAGTCTTAAATTAATCTTTAAAAATGATGGGTCCCATGCACCAATATGCAAGAGACTGAGTGTGTTTATGCCTATATTATGCCCTGTATTAATCGCTTTCTCTAATATAGTTGAACGTGAGTTACGTTCATACTATAAAGGAAATGTAGTCAGTAAGAAATTATATAATATAACCTATCTAGAATATTTAGCTTTGAAAGAACTGCAAACTAATGATAAAATAATAATTAAACAAGCGGATAAAGGGGGAGCAGTTATTGTCATGGAAAAGGACTTTTACCTTAAAAAATTTAATGAAATGTTAAATGATGCCTATACTTTCAAAAAAATTTCATATATGGAAGTACAGAAAGTAATTGCTGAGGTAAACATGGCAGTTTATGAGCTACAATTAGTAAATGATTTGAGCTTGGAATTATTTAATTATTTGAGTGTTCCCTGTCCAAGAATACCTCAAATTTATGGTATTCCAAAAATACATAAAGATGTTGCTAATCCACCCCTAAGACCTATTGTCTCTGGTGGTGGATGGATAACAGAACCTATTTCGAAATATCTTCAGAATGTGTTGGGGCAATATATTTGCATCTGTAATACTGTATTAAAAGATACAAGTGATTTTTTGAATAGTCTTTATGTATGGCAGTTAGATTATGACGTAGATGAATACATCATGGTCACTTTGGATATTACTTCACTGTTTACAGTTATACCTAATGTTTATGGAATTAATGCAATACGAAATTTTTTAAACAGTGAAGTGAGAATGTATGGAAGGGAAATTGAAACTATATGTGCTCTTTTGGAAGTGGTCCTAACGCATAATGTTTTCATTTTTGATGGGAATTTGTTTCTGCAACTTATGGGTGTTGCAATGGGAACACCAGTTGCAAACACCTACGCCAATTTGGTGTTATATGAGTGGGAGAAAAAAGTGGTATTAAATAAAAACAATCATCTTAATGAAAAAGTGGTATTTTATAAAAGGTTTGTGGATGATTGTTTTTTATTATGGAAAGGCTCCCGTACAGAGTTAGAAAGTTATATACAACATTTAAATGAGTCAACTGATTTTCTAAAATTTAAAATGGAGTCATCCCTTGATAGTATAAATTTTTTAGATGTAACTCTGTTCAAGAATAATAATAAATTTGAGTCAAAAGTGTATAGAAAGGAAGTAGATGCGTTGAGGTATATAAGTAAAGACAGCATGCATGCCCCCCATATATTTAGAGGAGTTTTGAAGGCACAGTTTACTAGATTAAGTAAGCTTAATACAGATGGAAGTATATTTAGTGAACAGGTCAAAATTATGGCCCAAGAGTTTGAGAATAGTGGCTATTCGAAACAACTTATTAATAAAGCAGTTGAGGAAGTGAAAAGAGAGAGGCAGACTAAATTTAAACCAGTCTTGCAGGGAGGTATGACAATGCATGGAGATGGCCCAAGTGAAGATGTGAAGATAGTTAGATATTTAACAACTTATAATTTAAATACACGTGGAGTGAGCACTATAATAGAGAAGAACTGGCCCATTTTATTAGCTATGTCTGAAGTTAGATCTATTGTGGGGGACAAACCTAGTTTTGGATTTAGAAGTGCCGAAACATTAAAACGAAAATTATGTTATAAAGATTTCTGAGAGAAAACTAAGACCAAAGACAGGATAATAGGTACAAGGAAATGTTACAACTGTTCTTGTTGTAATGACCTATATGAAGGAGAGAATATCTTTAAGCACCCCACTAATGGTGAAGTATTCACATTAATAACAATAACCACTTGTAATGAGGAAAGAGTGGTCTATTTGGCTACGTGCACATTATGTGCATCTTTCTACACGGGCAAAACTATTAGAGAATTAAAAGAGAGAATAACTGAGCATAAATCGGAGATTAGGAGGAAAGTATTGACAAATGCTTTAAGTAAACACATTATAGATAAAGGTGAAAAGCACGTTTTTAGATTTAGGGTATTGGCTACAATAGATATTAGTCTAAGGAAGGGGGATATTAATAATTGTCTAGAATTAAAAGAATTAGAATGGATTATTAGACTTCAGGCAGATGTGCTCCCTGGTCTGAATAATGCCGTCAGCCTAAAGCCCCTACTAGTAAAGAGGCAAAGGGAAAGATTATGAAATACATATAATGCATAAAGTATATGTTTATGTAATAGTTATGAAATGTTGTGTAAAAGTGTACAATTGTATTTATATGTATGTATGTATATGATGGTGGTTGCAAAGTTTTTTATATATGTTTATATGTTTATTTATATATTCATTATAACATGCACTATAACTACATGCAATATAATTGTAAGATATTTTAGTATGGTATTTTAAATACTGATTTATTGAGTAAGTATTATATTTTGTAATATTATAGTTAGATAGAATTTTAGTATGATTTTAAATGATGTGTTGTCCTTTTAAGATTTGGTTGATTATTAAGTAGTGGGATGGGCTGAAGCATGTGACTATATGATCTCTCCTATTTAA
Source organism: Protopterus annectens (assembly GCF_019279795.1). Lineage (NCBI taxonomy): Eukaryota > Metazoa > Chordata > Ceratodontiformes > Protopteridae > Protopterus > Protopterus annectens. The sequence goes on from NC_056725.1 coordinate 1,070,767,055, forward strand.
ATGTTGTAGTAATGTTATTGCTTTGTACTGATGAAGGGTGTAGACCCCAAAGCTTTATGAAATAAATTTCTTTGGTGTGTTATCATTGTGTATCGCTTGCAGTTGGCAGTAGCACCATTGTTTTATTGACTATTTATATTGTCTCCATACTCCATGTATACCCCTTCAGTTCACTTATTGAACATCCGTCCCAGGCCTTCCTTGATGCATGATTTCATTACCCATCATTTCTCCCCCACCCCAATCTTCACATACACAACAACTATCCCTTCTATGGTGAAGTAGGTTAATATTAATAGTTATAATACGAGAGCTGCATGTGTTTTGTGTACACTCCAATTCCTTTGGAGTGCTTCTGTGTCACGAAGTGTGTTCATGGATGTTTATATATATATATATATATATATATATATATATATATATATATATATATATATAAATATATGGCCATTGATGTAACTGTATAATATATATATATATATATATATATATATATATATATATATATATATATATTTATATAACTATGTGCAGACATCACTGACATGTATATATATATATATATATATATATATATATATATATATATATATATATCGTATTAATTTGTAACAGTAATACATATGTAGACTGGAATGTATTGGTTCACAAACTACAGTACATTACAATGTACTGTACATATGTACACAAAGTGACTGTCCCATTTGTGATCATTACAGTGGAATGTATATGGTATAAGGTGTAGTCTCAAGACCACAAAACATGTATACACCTCAGATGGCTTAGTGGTAAGTCCCATACCTATAGTGTGCATGGTCCAGGGTTCAACACCTGCGATGCTTTACAAATGTTTTTTACTCCAGAATAAGGTTCATTTAAGCAGTTGTAAGCATGTTTAATAGTGTTTGTGTGACATTATAGCAACAGTTAAACAGTCTTTGTAATGTATAACCTGTGCGTGCAAACATGGCCACATCCGCTAACTACTCATGATATATACATGTTGGTGAAGTAACATCTCACTATGTGCTGACATAACATTACATTCTCTGTTGATTGTACTCTCCAGCACACATGGGATTGTATGGGTGTTTTGAATGTGTATTATACAGATGATTACTACCTATATATGCAAGTTGTGGTTAAGGTATACTTTTGAACATGATAAACATCCCTGCCTTTATCGGGATTGGGACCTCGACTGCACAGATACTATGCAGATGCTGTAACCATTACACTGTTGACATTAACGTTGCTTCCACCTATTTCCTATTTAGATGATTTCTATGTGTAAGCTAGGCTAAGCAAAGGGCAGAGGCCCCCACACCCACTGAGCTTCACTTACTCTTGAAATAACAACATATAACAAATGTACTGTGAGACAATACATTACATTCCTAACTACATTAGGCATAGCCCCTCACTGACACACGTCAAAGGAAACCTTGTTGTGTGAATGGGTGACAGAAGATACACCCCTGGGATCATGTGTCCCAGAACCATATAGCCAAGAGGTGGGGGAGCCTGTCCAGTTTGATAGCTGCAAGACCTGTTGGGGAAATTGAATGGTGTTGAATTGTCACATCAACATGCCCTCTTTAGATCACTAAGTGCCCCTATTACCCTCCACAACCTCAGTCTTCAACAGCTTCTAGCAATTCTGCCTGGAATTGCTTCATTGGCTATTCTTGACAGAGGCTCAGTTACTTCATCAATGGTGCAGAGAAAGCCAACACACTGTAGCTATGCTTCTAATTGCCCTTGGGCAGATAGGTCATAGGCAATCTGTGAACCTCTAAAGTGCAGGCCATCACAGCCATAATATGTGAATAAACAGACCTTTAGATCACAATATACAGTGGGAAATCACCATGTAGTCAGGAAACAGTTATGTACAGCAAGAAAATACAGAACAGTGATACTTAGTCACTCCAAAAGCCTATCCTGGAAGCTAGAAGACTTGTATAAGTTTAAGGCTTTCTATTGCTTACCAGTAGGTTACCTACAGGAGAGAAGAACAAGCACAGATTGCATGCAACAATACCATACCGGCCTATGTGTCAACCTTAAGCTTTGGAATACTGGCCAAGGCTATTGACACCCCCATGGTGCCTTATTTAGGAGAGTCTCAAAGGTGAATACCAGCTCCGTAAACAGCACTATAGCAGAATCAATGAGGGTTATGCTACTCAACACCAGGGGTTGTGATCACAACATGCATGCACTCACATCACTCCTCAGGATGGACAACATCAACATCTGTGCAGTAACTGAGATCTGTCTTAAGGTTCCTGAGAGCACACCAGCACTACCAGACTACAACACATACCACACATTTCAGCCACAGAGCATGAACTGACACAGACATGGAGGGGGTGTATCCATATTCATCAAGAATACCTACACCTCCAGGTTAGTGGGGCAGCATGATACCTCTGAGATCATCCATGTGCAGCTAACATCAGCCACAATTGCAGTGTAAACTGTGGCCTGCTAGGGATCACCCTCCATGACCCCGGACCACCACTCCACCTACCTGGAGACAGTTTAGAACATGACAGTCCTAACTCACACCCTGACGTTAGTCGATGTCAACTACCATACCATTAACTGGGAAACTTACTCCAGTACTCACTTCCAGGCCCAGCGCTTCCTGGAATTTATCACCTCATATTCCCTGTACCAGGTGATAACCTCCCTAACGAGGGGTGGAAACATACTTGAAGTGGTCATCACCAACATGGGCAACAGGTGCACCACAGTGGAGGTTAACCGGTCACTGGTTAGATCTGACCATGAACTATTCACTGTTTCCACACCCAAGCATCTCCCCCACCCACGGATACCACAGTGTATACCTTTCCTACAGCTAAATTTACACTACTAGTGACAAGGGTGGGGAGGTTTCACAGCCCCCATGCTAAGGGGAAACACTGCTCAAGATACAGACAGATTTACAAATGCAGTCTATAAGCACCTAAACAGATGTATGGATCATGCCATCACTGGTAAACCAAGACTCACTTCTAGACAAGGACACCAGTCTGGTGGACCTCTGCAATAAACAGGCTATACTACAAAAGTTGGACAGTGTTCCAAACAAATAGCAAATCCCACAAAGGACAGACATCCGTGACCACTATTAGTATGATACATAGGTCCCTCATGACATCATCCAAGGCTAACATCAGCAGGAGAATACGCAAGTATTCAAAATATAACCACAAAGCCTTCTTTGGCTATGTCAAGGATCTAAGTGGTGACACACAGATTTGCACTGTGCCAGTGAAATATAGCACAAAATATGCTGACCCTACTGATATCACCAACATCCTTGCAGATACATTCAGTGCATACTTCACCCCCTAAAGAGCCCACAACACTAACCGAAAGGAACAGTATCCCACACATCAGAGACACACAGGTGGAAATGGCCCTCTCTAACATCAGAACACAGCATCAATGGAGGCAGATGTTGTCCCAGACTGCATCTTGCAAACTGTACAAGGCAACCTGACCCCCCCACCTAATTAAGCTTTCCAACCTCCGCCTCTCCACAGGCTACATGCCAATACAATGGTGCGTGGCAATGGTTATTCCACTCCATCAAGGTGGAATCATAACTGACCATGGTAACTACCACCCCATAAGCCTGACTAGCCTGGTCTGCAATGATATGGGTCGCATCCTCATGGCACTCATTAACAAAGACATTGGTACCTCCGAACATGTGACCCAACCCAGGTCAGCTTGTTTGAGTGCTGTTCATGCCTACTGAACCTGTTTGATGTCTTACCTACAGTCACCAGGGCATTAGATGATAGGGTTGGTGGTTCACACATACTACCTGGACCTCGCCAAGGCTTTTGACACCATGCCTTACTCAGGTATTATTGATAAACACACCAGCCTGTACATACACCCATACATCACAGGTTGGGTTGCCAACGGGCTTACATACAGAACCCACATGGTACGACTAGTGGTCTCCAGGTCCAACTCTTGACCAGTCACGACTGGTGTCCCACAAGACTCAGTCCTGGAAGCCCTACTGTTTGGCATATACTTCTCAGAGGTACAGACAAACACAGGTGGACTACGGCAGACCATGGTTGGCAAAGACTGCGAACTGGGAGCCATGACTGATAGTCCAGCTGACACAGACATCCCTCAAGGGGCCTCGCAGAGAACATCACAGGGTGTCAATGTCACGGCCTCCAGCCAAGTGCCACTAACTGCATGGTCATTCCATTGTGGAATATTAAACACCCACATATTAACACATAAGTGGTAGCCACTTTAATACGGACAAGGTAATGGGGTATCTGGGGACAAAGGTAGATAGTGATCTCCACTTGGACAATCATATCTCCACAGTAGTTAGGACATCCTTCTATGCAGGCCATCTGATTGCTAAAGGATTTCCATCTAGACATACTGGGGTTATAGTGCCCCTTTGTTCATCACTCATTATTCCCATCATAGGGTATAATATCCCATTTGGGATGTATCTCAGAAGACACTTCCAACAGCTGGGAGGTCCACAAATGTACCTCGCCAAGGGGAATACTGGCCTCCAACATATGACCTATGCAGCAAGACTGAATAAACTCCTGCTTCACTCAGTGGCATCTCGTTTACCCAGAGATAATCTCCACTGGCCAACACAGCCATGCCAAACTCAGGCTTAATGGATATGTTCCACCTATGGGAATCCATGTCACAGTGAGCCACACACTGTAGTGAGCTGAACCTTGCCACAACAGTAATTGGAAGATGCTGGAGGGACAGATTCCTGTCACAGACACTCCCCATACTTTGGAACAATATCCCTAACTACATTATAGAGAGCCCCTCACTAACACTCTGCAAGAGAAACCTTGAAGAGTGGATGGGGAACAGTAGATGCACCCCAGGGATCCTGCCATTGGCTCTGCTCCACAGAGGGACAGTTAATGAATCGATGGGGTGGCAAAAGCTGACACATTTTGGCTGGGCTTATGAATGGCCTCTGGCAGTTGGCCAAGTACCTACCTATGAATCTCTACATGCAGTATCTGTGTATGATGATAGCTTAATTTACTTTTCGGGTGTTGACTTACCTTGTGCCAATGGCAGTTGTGTGTGCAATAGTTGAGGGCTGCCTTTGTTGGATGCACACAGTAGACTGCCTATACATGACAATTTACAGGTAGTCTTGTGTGTGTGCCATCCATTTTTACTGTGTGTGCAGGTGGAGAAAGGTGTCCGTCCCTAGGTGCCTACACTGTCAGTGTGTGTGCTATACGTTCCCTCTTTGCCAAGGCATGGGCATACTGAGCACACCTCCATCTGCCTACTGGGGATAGCTCAGGGTGTTCATGGTCTAAGTACCTCTGTGCCTCTGGGGCCCTTGGCAATGGCGGTGGGCTGTAAGAGCCTTCAACATTCTGTCCCTGCTGCAGCTGTTTCCACAGGACCATATTGTGCAGCATGGCACACACTATGAAGATGTGGGCACACGTGCCTGGAGAGTACTGCAAGGCTCCACCAGATATGTCCAAACAATGGAACCTTGATTTCAGCATCCTAAACACACGCTCTATGATGATACTGGTTTGTGTTTGTGCCTCATTATGGCACTCCTGCATGGGTGTGTGTGTGCATTTCTTATGGGAGTCATCATCCACGGTTCCAGTGCATAGCTGGCATCCCCCACCAGGTGGCCATTTGCAATGTCCACCCTGGCAAATAACTGATACAGCTGTCAGGCATGCCAGATGTGGGAGTCGTGATAGCTTCCAGGGTTGCCAGCACACACATCCATGATAATGCCCTGGGCATTGCACACAACCTGGCAGTTGATGGAGGAGTATCCCTTGTGGTTTATGGAGCGCCTACCCTGCTCACCGTTTAGTGACTTGATGTGTATGTGCGTGCAGTCTTTTGCACCCAGTACCTCCGGGTATTCTGCCACACGGTGGAAGAGACGCATATTGCTGGCCAACTCCTCCTGCATTCAGGGGAAGTATATGTGCTCATTGGCATTTGGTAACATGGCATCCAGGAACTGGTGTAGTACCCTGGATGCTGATGCCTGTGAGATCCCCATGATATCCCCAGATGGTCTTTGAAAGGTACCTGTAGCTAGTATTCTCAGGCTTACACATACCTTTGTATCCACTGGGATGGGTTACCCTCTGTTCTGGCTCTAGGCGTGGCCAGCACAGCTCCACAAGTTGCTGTAGGATGTCCCTGTCCACCCTGTAATGCTCTACTATCTCCAGATCATGTAGCCCCTGGTAGGTTACCCTGGGTCTGAACACTCTCCTCCTCCTCTGGTGCCTGAGGTGGTCATGTGCATCATCCTCCACACCACCTTCAGTCTCCAACACATTGCTGGTGGATCAAAGCTATGGCAGCCCTAACGTGTACACACTAAAGATTCCCCATCTGTATACACCACTGGTGCAGAGTGTATGGGAATACACAAGTGTGTGTGAGGTGCTTTCACACTTTATACTATTGTGCTATGGATGCTGCTGATGTCAGTGGGTGTGTATGAGCTATTCCAGCTGCAGCATGTCTTAAGTATGGGTTTTGGTCAATGGTAATGAGTACTGCAAGTGTGGGGCCTTTTCTGTGGAGATCTGCTTGCCTGCCTTGATTAATCTGTTCCCCTTTAATTCACATTTAAACCTGGATCCCCTCCCATTATCAGGCATGCATCTCCCTGCCGTCTTTCTTGTTTTGTACTTTCCCTACCCAGTCATGGCAAAATGTGCCTTGTAGCTGGTATACTGCAAATCGGCTTTGTTCTGCTTTGACACTTTACTGTTTTCTTTGCAGTACAACCCCTCGCCTTTCCTGTACTGCAGGTAGCTGCTTGCAGCCTTGTTAGCTGTTGTCAATGGCCCACTGTAGGCTCCTAGGTGTTAATTAGTCATTTGTACTCCAGTTTCACTGCTGCAGCATTTCCTTATTTCTTAACTATATCCTTCCTGTTTCAGTTGCAGTGCACGCCGCGCAAACCCATTTATCAGGTGTACGCATGTTTTCATCTCTGTTCACATGCATACTCTGTTATCTTGTGTTCTGTCAGCTAAGCATAGCTATGGCCAATTCAACACACCCCTATCCTGCAGCTTTGCCTAGCTAGAGGCAAACCGGTTTAGCCATGCTCCAATGTGCTTACAGCAATGGCAACGCACCCCTCTCTTGATGTCATCTTTATCGCAAGGGCACACCTCGGTGTTATAATGCTACACTGTGAGGTACATCCTTACACCAGTGGGGAATCTGCAATTCACTATTACTCCTCACATTTGCATAGCATTGCCTACTAATTCGTAACTACTGCACATAACACTGTCACTGACCCTTAGCATCCCTTGTGCCATAGTATGGTGTAACATGCCTGCCATTGACTATTATGGGGAAATTGTGATATGTATTTCATTGCGGTTTTATTCTATATTTTTATATTTTCCTTGTGATCCCCTTTGTGCACCGCTGCCCTGCGCTTCCACATTGCGATAGTGTGACTATATATATTAAATGTTAATTTTATATTTTGTACATTTTTTATATGCCAATGGCTATATATTTAGCCATTGGCATATATTAACAATATAATACATGTGTTTGGTTGGCTGTCATGGCTCCGATTTTATGTTTGCAAAAATGTAAACCATTTTCTACGGTTTACATTTCTGCATGCTTACACTGTGCCTGCACCACTTCCTGGATCGCTACATACCTTCATTTGCATGCTACACTGCTGCACATGGGGTAATTAGCATACAGGGCCCAAGAGTTGTGCGGGTGTAACATACGCAGTTAGTGCACGTGAAAACAGCTCGTACCTGAATCGCTCAGCAGCCTTATTTGGTGTTAGAATGCCGACGCTATGCCTGCACCTGGCACAAGCTTCATGAATCCCAGGGTTTGTCTTTGCAGAGACTTTTCATTTGTAGATAACATAAATTATATAGCACAATTTTTGCTGTTTTTCTTTTAGCTCTTTGAACTCAAGAGTTTCACTGATGTGTTTCCCTTTCTACCTTACATTAACATTGATAACACTTTTCTTAACTGTTTTATATATGTGCATGATCAGCATTTATGAAGTTGTATTTTATTAGTTTATTTTCTTTTATTTTATGTTTTCTTAATCGTACATTATTTCTAATTAGTTTAGCTGCACAATAATGTATTATGATTAACTCTGTTTCATCCCTATCGATATTTCTTAATGATTCCACATATGTTTTATTCACCTTTTTAGACAGTTTTGATGATATATATATTATTATATTTATATATTTCTGTTCAATGTACTAATTCTTCCCTTCAGTTTTTCTTTTCATTGCTAAGAATTTCTACAACAATCTTTTTTTTCTTGCTAATTCTTCCTCAACACAACCATATATGGGTTTTCAAGTGGTTCTGTTGAAGTGTCAACATTTTTTTGTGAAACATCATTACGCATATAGCATTTTAGTTGCTCTCTCACATTTTCAACATATAACTTCTTGATGCATCATTCTGTTGAAATTTTTTTTTGTCTGAACCTCTACTTCACATCCTTGATGTATATTAATTGAGCAATCACTTCAGTTTCTCTTTGCTTACTTTCTGTCTGTTGAATTATGCCCTTTTCAGCACATTCATCATTGTTGTTGTTATGTTCTTCTTTGTAATATTTACATTGTTTGGGTGTCTCTGCCACTACATACACACACATACATGCACACAGCAGTACACTTTATCAAATGCACAGCATGTTGACATGTGCATTTTTAATCAATGCCTGCTGTAGTTAATTCATGTTGACAATAACTTTGTAGTAGTGACTTCACTTTGGCACAGTTAATATATGTAAGTTAGGGGGTGGAAAAGAAAAGCCCTTATATAAAACAATGTATGTATGCTTTCTTTGCATGGGTGGGTTTTTTAGGTCTTTATAGCAGGAGGTATGTCACCATATGGTGCGTTGGTTTATTAGGGGTATTGTATGAGTGCATGCTGGTTCTAGTATAATAATCTCAAAAGGAAGCTAAGTCACTTTTTTGTGATCAGATGTGATCTTTTTCAATGGTTTTTGGTTCTTTGTTTTTTCTGATGTTATGGCTGAATATATATATATATATATATATATATATATATATATATATATATATATAAATATATATATATATATATATATATATATATATATATATATATATATTATATTTACATTTAAATGTTTTTGTCATTGCTGCAGACATATTTCTTAATACAGCTTTTTTCAGCATATGTATTCTGCAGAGCAAAGCCCTCAATAGTCTACACTTCCATTTTTTTATTTCACCAACTATTTAAGGTTTTTAATGCTGTGGAAGTAATGCACTTCATTCCTTAGTCACACAAGAGTAACATTTTGTGAAATAAGAAGAGGTGTGTATAATATTTAGAGTATGATTTTTTTGATATCACTGGGGTATTGAGTCACATCACTGTTAGTCAAGTACCACTAGAAACTGCCCTTGTGCATGCTAGATAACAACAGATTATCAAATAATTTTTTTGCATTGCACCAGTACTGTAGCCAAGCCAAGAAAAGACATTTACCTCTGAAGTAACCTGCCATGCCCAAATCCCCCTGCTGCTTTTGTTTAGAACAGCAAATCTTCCGAGGAAACCCAGTCATCTTGTCACATTAATATTTTCTAAATCTTCATAAAAACTTACTCAAATTAACAAGTCCTCCTAAGATCTTTGGATACCATAACCTTGTGGTACTTCTTTTTACAGCTTCTTAACAAAGTGGCTAATGGTCTGTTAAACACTCTGCTTTGGTAGGCTGCTCTATAGTCAAAGTTTATCAAACCAAGTAACTCCATCACCACTGTCACCCTCACCTTTGACTTATCTCCTTATGCTATCAGTTTTCTCCTGTATCATGATCACTTTGTCTTCCAGGAGGGGAAAAGGCATAAAAACACATGCAATGATACCTCACAGAAATCTACAAAAGTCTGGACACACTCCAATAACCCTTACTGGCCTTCTCCTACAAACAAAAATCATCTAAATAATGTACTGCCCTTTGCCCTGAAACTCTCTATTCCCAAATCCAGTGTAGGACCAAACTAAACTTCGCAAAGGTGGCATACTACCACAGAGAGACATCCTTAGCCTAGGCCAATCTTCTTTAATAGGCAACAAGTGAATCCAGCTTTACCAACTGTAAATTTTGGAAGGTATGTATCACTCTTTCAGCTTTATCCAGAGATGCATGCTGCAACTTCACTTCCTTCTTGCCAGTGTGATCATTGACTGATAGACCATCCAGAAAAACAGTTAAGTATCAACCTACATTCTCCAAACCACTTGTTGGGTTGCAAGCCTTATGGTTAAGTTATGAACTGTTGAAAAGGAGGAGAAAACAGTGCACCTATAACCCTGCCACCCTTCACTTCTTTGTATAAAAGCCCCTGAACAATGTTCTCTTACTTTTCACTAACCTTAGATTATGACAAACATGTGCACATCCCTTGGCAGATGCTTTAGTACTAGAGATCCACTTATTAAAACCTTGAATTAACTCTTCTGCTACAGCCCTTTCCAGAGTAACCAACTAACCTGAATTAACAAATCAAGCCTAATAGGGTAGTGCCTTGACTGGTCACTTGAACCCTTATCCCAAAAGGGAGGTTGGCCCCTTAGACCTCTAAAAAACTCTCACCCATGTATTAGTATCTCCTATGGTCCCTGCTCTATTATTCTACTGTGGCCACCAGATGCACTCTGCCCTTGTCCCTGTCTCCTTCCACTAACCTCTAAGTTCATTGATCGGAATGCCATAATGTGAGTATGCATGCACAACCAGGTCATAGACCAGTTCAATAACACCTATTGGCATTAAATGCCAAACTTGTAAGAGGGATTGTAGGAAGAGAGACCAGTTGGAATAATTGTTAAGGTCTTTGCCTCCAATGCACAAGGTACATGGGTCAATCTTGACCACCAGCCAAAGCCTGTTTGGAGTTTACGTGTTTTCCCTGTATCTCTGTAGGGTTGCTCCCACCTCTGAAAAGCATGCTGAGTGTTTCTGTGTCATACTCATCCAAGAATGGGGCTGGAGGCAGCAGCACAGACTCTACATGGTGCCCTATAGGGAGAAGAGTTTTATAGACTAACAGCTTTGGGCATCTACTCTAGTGCACACTATGCTTGAGGTAGAAGAACATGGATCACAGACTTCATGCAATGGCAGGGCTAGCCATTCAATCATGTAAAATATGGCTATAGGTGATTTCATTGTGTTAACTAATGTCACTATTGCTGGTGAAGATAAGTGGGTGGAGGACTCATGCAAACAGTGGGAGAGGTGCATGTGTCCCTATTGGTCAGTGTGTGTGCCCATCAGGGGTGAATAAGCTATTGGCAGGCCAGTGTGTAGTTGCCCATCACTGGGTTACCTGAAATAGCCTTGTTGAGCAAAAGCTGGACATAAAACCAATCAATCTACTAAACATGAACTAAGAATTGCTACACTCAGTCTAGGTTCACTGACAGGCTGGAGCTTTGAAGTGACTCAAGGCAATCAGACTTCAGCCTAATGATAGGGCAGTATTCATAATCTCAGCCTATGCCCCATGGCAAGATTGTGATAGTGAGGGGGAAGGGTGCATTCAAGCAGCAGTTGCAGGACATACTAGATAAAGCAGGAAAACATGAATTGGTGTTGATAATGGGTGGCTTGAATGCACATATTGGGATAGATAGAACAGAATATATGGACTACCTGAGTCCAAGTGGGTGGAGCAACAGGAATGAAGAAGAAGAGGCCATTCTAGTCTTCTGTCTTACAAATGGGTTAATAGTAACCAACTGATGGTTCAGCAAGTAGACAGTCAAAAGGTCATGCACTAGAGTGGCCAACAAGTAAGTAGACTTCCTCCTAGTAAGGAAAGGGTGTAATCAGAGATTGCAAAGTCATCCCTGGTGAAACAGTTAACTTACAGCATAAACTACTGGCTGCCAAAATTAGCTGCAAGCAGTGGTCAGAAAAGGCTGTAAGGTCAACAGAGACCAGCCTGAATATCTAGAAATTGACTGGAGAGAAAGCTCAACAGTTCAAGGAATTATTCAGGGTTCTGTTATCTCAAGAAGAAGAGGAGTTGAAGAAGAATATCAGCAGTTCAAAACAGCATGTGAGGACTACAGAAAATATGTGCAGCTGAGCTAGATATGGAAATAAGGAACATGAAAGCTGGTGGTTGAATGCAGAAGTCCAGGAAGTCATAAACAGAAAGAAGGAGTGCAGGAAAAAGTGGGAGATAGAAAAGATGGACCATGATAGGAAAGAATGCTCATTGGTTGACAAAGATGCTAAGAAAGACATTGCAATATCAGACAATAAGGCATCAGAGGCACTCTACCAGCTTATGGAAAGTGACTCATTGGATGGCACACAGAAACTATATCAGGTTGCAAAGCAAAGGCATTTGCACCCTTCATAAGGGATGCAAGCAACTATCTGCTTAACAGTCCACAAGACAACAAAGACAGATGGAAAGATTACTTTCAGCAGCTTCTGAATGAAGAAATCCCAACAGAAGATGTACTGGCCCAGACTCAGACAACAATGAAAGAAGAGAAAGAGCCTACCATAGAAGAAGTAAGAAAAACACTAAGGAAAATTAAGCCAGGGAAAGCAGCAGTCTTCTATGAGATCCCTGCAGATATGATCAAGATGTTGGGTGAGATAGGGGAGAAATGGATCCTGAGTGTACCGATAGTAGTGTGGAAAGAAAGTTGTATCCCATATGAGTAGAAAATAAGGATACTAATGCCAATGTTCAAGAACAAAGGGGACATTCACAAATGTGGTCAGTAAAAAGGTATCAATCTCCTGTCACATTGCATGAAATTTCTGGAGATGGTGATTGAAAAATGAATACACAGAGTAGTAAAAAGTGAGATGGGAGATGAGAAGTTCAGATTCAGATTAGGATGCAACACTACTGACCTAATGTTTGCAGTGTAACAGATAGCAGAGAAAGCTGATTTAGGTAGTCCTGTAGTGGTTCTAAGCTCCAGAAGCATTGGTAGAATTAGTTCAGGCTATGCACAAGGACCTATTGACTCAAGTATGAACAGTGTTTGGTCTAACAGAGTGGTTCCCTGTTAGACTGGGTGTGCATCAGTATTAAGCACTGAATCAATTGCTATTCATCCCCGTGATGGACTATATTAGCAAACAGGTCAGAGGGGACAGATCAACAAAGTTGCTGTATGCAGATGATGTGGCATTACAAGGAGACTTTGAGAAAAAACTTCAGCAAAGGATCTAAGAATGGAATGCAAAACTGACAGTATACTGACAGTAGACTGGTTGTCTCTGTAGCAATTTGCTCTGCAATGGGAGCCTGCCCCGCTACCCTGCCCCCAATTCCCACCCGCCCCATTACAGCTACACTTATACTCACAAAACCACACCTACCCCTTTTCTCCACCTATCACACAACTATCCACAACCACACCTACTCCTTTTCTCCACCTATCACACAACTCTCCACAGCCACACCTACTCCTTTTCTCCACCTATCACACGACTCTTCACAGTCCTCAACTGGCTGTTCCCTTACCTCACTCTAATTATACCATTCTGTAATCTAATACAGCCTACCCCTTAAACCTTTCTCTAACTTCCTATAACTTATCCCATTCTCTTCACCCCATTCTCTTCACCCCACTCATAAACTTGCATTACCATCCTATACCTAACCTACTCCCCAACACTCCTCTCACCCACTATGTATACTACACCCACAACCTTACTTCATATCTTGTTACCCCTCTCCCTTCTATTCCTATATCACCTTACTCAACCTCCAATCTATTATACACCCCTCCCTATCATACTACTAGCAATGAATATAATGATGAACCCCCCTTTACACTGCTCATTTCTCCTCATCTCTACCATTATGACTACTATCTCTTATTTCACAGAAGGATTTTTCAGACTCCAAAGGTACACTCCCCCTTCAATACTCCCCATGCACCCTCCTCTCCTTTTCTGACCACAAACACTTTAACCTCTAGTAAACTATTATCCCTACTTTTAAAACTGCTGTCACTCATGATCTCTGGGGACATTCAACCCAATATGGGACCCCCTATCAACCACACTACTAACTCCATATCTCCCAATAAGTCCCTCTGCATTGCTACCTTCAATGCACAAAGCCTCTGTAACAAACTTCCCAATCTTCATGCTTGGCTCTCTCATAATCATCCTGACATCCTCTGTTTATCTGAAACTTGGCTAAAACATCACCTAAACAACACTGAAATAATCCCTCCAACTACAAACTTATTAGACAAGACAGAACCAGGAAGGAAGGTGGTGGAGTAGCCATTCTCTTCTCCTCCTATCTAGCTTTAACACCTTATACCAACCCCATACCTAAATTCTCTACTGCTGAAATGGTCATTGCTCTACTAAAGATTAACAACCACAAAAGTATAGTCATAGCTGCACTCTACATCCCACTAGGAAACATTACCCCTATTATTGAATATATACTTCCCTGGTTCTCATCCACTATCTCTAATGAAGCCATCATCCTAGGCAATGTTAACATCAATTGGTCTTCCATTCACTCTAGCTCTACTTCCCATACCTTAAACCTATATGGCTTCTCTCAGTTAATCAACACTCCTACCCGACCCAACAAAGATATCTCCTCTGGCACAGTCCTGGACTGGATACTAGTCTCTCACCCAGATAATATCTCTGACAGTGGTATTTTTCCTGACCCCAATAGTGACCATCTTCCTGCCTTTGCAACCCGCACCCCATCCCCACTACACCTATTGCACAACTACATCACAACACACACCCTTAGTAACTGTAACCCTCAATCCTACTCTGATACATTAAAACAAATAATTTGCAGCCCTTTGAAAACTCTTCCCCTGGATGATGCTGTAATCCACTTTAATACTGTATTCACTAACTTATTAAATACCTGTGCCCCTCCCAGAACCAAAAGAGTGAAATCCAAAAGAGCCTAATGGCTCTCTAAAGTTACCATCACTCTTTTTCAATCTCGTGACAAACTCTGGAAACTCCAACAAAAACTCAAAACCCCACAACCTCTTAACCAATACAAACAACTGCGCAACACAGTAAAACAGTGTATTCACTCTGATCACAGATCCTACTACTCAAAACTCCAGAACAACTATAAATCAAACCCTAAGAAATTTTGGAGTAGTATTACAGCCCTCTTTAAACCTGACAGAAAAGATAACCCCTGTCCTGACCCTTCTACTCCTGACCATACCATAGCCATCAACTTTAACTCCTTTTTATTGACTCTATAACCAAACTTACCAACTCTTTCCCTGCTAGCTCATCAACCTCTTCTACCCCACTCTCCACCAACCCCTCTTCCTCTACCACAAATGGAGATTCTCTGTTGCTTTTTTTAAAGCTGTCTCGCTATGTTAAACTCCTTTAACATAGTGAGACAGTTTGTAAAAAGCAACAGAGATCTTGCTTTCTCCATTGCTCCCACCCACAGCTCTGATGTACTGCGCAAGCATGCGCATGTGCAGTACATCAGAACTGCCACAGAATAGCAGACAGCTGTGGAAGGGCAGCAAGAAGGCATTATACAATGCCATTATTTAAGAAAAGTAAGTATTTTTTTTTCTTAAATAATGTCATTGTATAATAGCAATAACCCACTTCTGGGTGTGGGTAATGCTGGATTTACCCACGGTTGTCTTTGTTTGGCCACTCGGGCTTCGCCCTCATGACCAATCCACACCAACCGTGGGTAAATCCAGCATTACCCACACCCAGGTATGGGTTGTTGCTATAATCATCTATCTTTCATTCAACTCTCCACTGCCCATAAATTCATTTTCAATCCCTCCCATTGCCCTTCATTATCCTCCACTTTCACAATGCACCATCCTGGCCATTCTCTTAGATCCACCAATCAGAACTTACTTGAACAGCACAAACCTCTTCGCACTCCAGGCCAATCTCTATTAGCCTTCTCTCTTGCACAAAATGGAACTCACTTCCTCCCCTCATTCGGACTACCCAAAATCATTTTGCCTTTAACTCCCTTCTACACTCTTATCTATCCTCCACCTGGGAATGTTCCTACTCACATCCCTCCTAAATTTCTCCTATTTTCTTTCTCATAGTTATTCTCCATTGTATTAACTGACAATAAATGTGAATGTACCTTGCAGCTCTCTCCTATAACTGTATTAACTACCAACAAATATTGTAGAGTACATGGAGCTTCCTCTCCTATAATTGTATAAACTGCCAATATTATTTGTTTTTTGTACTAACTGCTCATATTTTGTATATACTTTCTTGTATTAACTGGTAAAATAACTGTATTAACTGCCAACAAATATTGTATTGTACACAGAGCTTCTTCTCCTATAATTGTATAAACTATCAATATTATTTGTATTTCTTGTACTAACTGCCCAAATTTTGTATATACTTTCTTGTACTCACTGATTAAATAATTTTGAATGTACTTGGAGCTTTTCTCCCCGGACCTCCATTGAAAAAGGGCTCAATATGGCCCAATGGACTTTCCCAGTTAACAAATAAAATAAATAAATTAAAAGATAAAACAGTTGTAATGGCAACAAATGAGGAAAATCAGAAGCAGCTGAGAACTGTGATAGAAGGGAAAATAGTGTAACAGGTTAACAGTGTCAAGTATCTGGGGGAGTGGTTGAGGAGAAGGGAAGTCTGAATGAGGAGGTCAAAGCTAGAATCAAAGGGGCTGCAGACAACTGGCATAGAGAGTCAGGTGTATATAACAGAAGAATGCCAAAGAAGGTGGACAGTGGTCTCACCTTCAATAATCACATTGCCACAACAGTCAGGAAATCCTTCTATGTGGCACACCTCATCACTAAGGGCTTTTCATCCAGAAAAAAGGAGGTCATTGTCCCACTGTACTCATCCCTCATTAGACCCATTATAGAATGCAATGCCCCATTTGGTATGTACCTCACAAGACATCTGCAACAACTGGAAAGGCCACAGAAATACCTCACTAAAAGAATCACAGGCCTAAAGCAGATGCCCTATGCTGACCGTCTAAAAAAACTCCACCTATACTCTGTCGCATATCATCTACTCAGAGGCTATCTCTGCTTAACATACAAGGCCATGCCAAACCCAGAGCTGTTGGACATGCTACACTTAAAGAAATTCCAATCCCTCAGAGACACATGCTCCAGGGATCTAAACTTTGTCATCACAATAAACAAAACATGCTGGAGGGATAGGTTCCTGACCCAGAGAATCCCCAGACTCTGGAATAGACTGCCCATGCATGTCAAGCAGAGCACCTTTTTGGCTCTCATCAAAAGGAACCTTAATGATTGGATGGGAGATAGGAAATTCACCCCAGGGATTACATCAGTCAGCCTGCTAGACAGGGGTCCAGGGAAGTAAATACTGTGGTAAGAAATAGCCAGGGAATTGTTATGGCTATGCTTGTATAGGCCGAAGGGCCGATAGCCTAGTACGAACCTATGAACCTATGAACCTATAAGCTGAAAAGTAAAGTGTAAAAAACAATGGTGAGAGCAATACTACTGTGTGGTAGAGAAACCTGGGCAAAGGCAGAGCAGATGAAGATGCTAAAGATGATGGAGATGAAGTGCTTGAGACGGGAGGTAGGATGCACACTCTGGGACAGACAAAGAAATGAAGACATAAGTGCAGAAGCCAAAGTAGATCCAAGTACAGCAAAGGTCAAAAATAACAGATTACAATGGTTCAGCACATGTGCAGAAAAGCAGAAGACAATCAGGTAAGGAAGATTTTGGACAGACAGGAAGAAGGCCAGTGGAAATGAAGGTATCCTACAAAGAGGTGGATGGATTGTGTGAGATAAGACCTACAACAGTCACGTATGAGTGTCAAAGAAGGCAGTAGAATGGCATTGAATAGATAGAGATGGCAACATTTGACATGACACCCTGTCTCAATGCAGAAAATAGGAAACAGGGAGTTAGTAATGATGATGAAACTCACAGCTTTTCCTGAACCTTCATCCTGATTGGTTTTGGTTATGCCCCCTACCTATTGTTCTCAACCATGTGTCAAGTTGTCTGTACTCCCAATGCAGGGAACTATTTACCACATTCAACTTTCTAAAATGTTGGTTGTACCACAACCAAGCATTGCCCACCCTCCTACCTGATGATATCCATTTCTTAGTGTTAAGAAGTAAGCTATTAAAGCCTGGCCTTGTATGGGGCCCTTTCCCAGTATTACTGCCATAAAATACACAAACTCCAATATACAATTACCCCATGGCCACAACCTAAAGCTGCTAGGCTGCCACCTCCCAATGCAGCCAGGGCTGCAGTTAGGTTCTTGGACCCTATGATTTCCCTCCCAGTAATCTATTCTGCATCAATGAGCTCAAAACCATCAGCAAATGTTCATCTCCAGATTCTTTCCTTTATTAAAAGTGGAATGTGTAGCATGATGAAAATACCCTGACTGTCTACCAAAAAGGAAAGGTCTGCTTGATGACTCATGTCTGGTATGGTCAGAACCAAGTCACTCTCAGCAGCTGCTCCCAACTGACCAAAATGTAACTGCAGAAAAGCAGACCCTACTAATGGCAAATCCAACTTACCTCCACTCATTCCCTTCCCTTTCCTCTGTCACTTCTGCCTTCTCAAAAATGCCACTGTGAGGAATTACCTTCTCAAAAAACTGCTGTAACCTCAGTCTTCCCTCCTGCTCATCTGCAACATTCCTTACATACCATCAATTTCCTGTATTTCATTATCCCCCACTTGAGTATTAGACACAAAATCATTACCTGCTTGCACCTCCTCTTCCTGTCTCTTGTATGTCTCCTGTCTCTGTCTTGTAGATTGATTGTCTACAAACTCCTGTGAGGGCTGATTTCTCATCTCCTGTGCATTGGTATGAAGTTCCTTTTGTGACTGTTGGGCTGTTTCCTGCTGAAAGAGGGTCATTGCTTTTGAGGTAGTCAACTCCCACTTCCTTTGTAATTCCACTAGTGTGAACATCCTGCAGTGAAAACAAAACATTAATAAACAATATCAGCACTGACTGCAATATTGTTATCACATCCCTTTCTAACACCCACTGCCTGAACACTATCAAGGCTATCCCTTCCTCTAACTTTTCTTCCTCAATATATATCTTTTTTGCTTTTGTGTGTGTGTGTGTGTGTGTGTGTGTGTGTGTGTGTGTGTGTGTGTGTGTGTGTGTGTGTGTGTGTGTGTGTGTGTGCATGCGTGTGCGTGGGCGTGCATGCGTATGTAAATCATAACTGTATGTGGTGCTGTATAGTTACTTCCAGGCACTTACACATGCCACAACCTACATTTATGCTTTTCTTTTACAACTACAAGTGACTACCAGTCACAAAATATATATTTACCTAGCTGACACCCCCATTCTTAATGCCCTTCCTTATTAGAATGCCTGCACCTCTATGTGCCACCACCTCCATTCACAGCTATGTATGTACCCCCTAAATTTAAATAATCTGCCAGAACTCACTAGGCCTGAGTAACCTCTCCACTGTCAAACAAAAAGTATGGACATGCTGCCCTAATCCAAACATACTTTTTTTATGTGAATAGCTTAACCCACCACTCAGTCCACCCAGCCATTCACCCTATCTTCCTAGCCTGTGCTGCCCCACCTACCTGTCAAATGTACTCTATTACAGACACCATTACACTTTTATGCATCTTAAAGGTCCCAGTTCATCCATGTATCCTATTGACTTGGATCTTTTATGTCTTCAATGTTAAGTTTTTTTAACTACTATCCATGGTAAATCATACTTAAGGACCATACCCAGTCAACTGATTCATAAGCATAATAATAAGCATAACACAACTCAATTTAACCAACATGTGATCTTCTCAGTTGCAGTAGGTATTTAGTAGGTGTTTCACTTTTAGCTCATTATTTCCAAGCTATGAGAGATACTGTTACGTGACGTTGAGGTGAAGATCGAGCTATAATGATTCGATACTGCCTTAGGTGAACCCTGTACTCCTGCCCATATACAGCATTTACCTTTTTGTCTACTGTTTCCCATTTTCATGTTATACATGTCTATCTGTCTTGCCTGCTTCTTAAACTCTGGCTATCCCGGCATTTAATTACCCTAGACCTACCACTAGCCTTCTGACCTTGCAACCCACACTTTGTCTTTCTTCCTTACCTTTACTTGCACCAGTTGATCTATATTTCATTTCCTTTTTGTTTGTTTTTTTTTTTTGTATCTGCTGTTTACCTCAGACTTCTGTATTTGAGGCACCTCCCCCCTGCAGCAGTGACCATGGCCATAACTTCCCATTACTCCTCTTGCATTTAGGCAGTCTTGTATGTTCTGAAAATATTGGCCTCAGTGCATATTCCACCTAACGACTTAATCATATAAGTTTCTGCTGTGAACAGTCACCATCTGTCACCCTTTCATGTCTATCATAAATAATAAGGCTTGGGGGTTTGTTTAGATGCTTTAATATATAGAAACACATCAGGATGAATAGCAGCATCTTTAAATATGAGCGAACTAGTTAACAAACAGATAGAAACAACTCCGATCCAAAACAATACCAAAACAGCAAAATCTTCAGAAGTCAGGAATCGAAAAACAGGAACCAAAGTCAAATCCAAAAGCAAACTCTTTATTCTCTGCAATTGACTACTGATTAGTAATGTGGCTCTGGTTTGTCCTGACAAAAGGCTTTGAGCAGATAAAACAAGATATTTATCATGAGGAATATTTCTGGGATTCAAGAGATTCAGGGAAACATCACTACTGTCTCATTTTGACTTCTCTAGTGACTGTTTTTTACTTTGCACTGTGTGTTCTGCCAAACCATGTGACTGCATGTACTCTGGACTACTTGTAACATGTGTAATGTCCCATTCTTTTGCAAATCCTTTGAACTGTTGGCTTGTAAACTGTGTACTATTGTCTGAAATAACTTTGGGTGTACTTCTATGTACAGCAAAATGATGCTTCATCTTAGTAATGACTGCACTGGATGCTAGATTGGGAAGTAAGTCAGTCTCTAACCAATTAGAGTAAGATTTTACTTACACCAAATAATGTTGACCATTCCACTCGAAGACATCAGTGGCTACTGTCGACCAAGGTAGTTCCAGAATCTGGTAAAGCTGAAGTGGTTCCTTCTGTTGATGTGGCTTTGTACTATTATACACAGAACAAGATAATAGTGCTCTGTCAATGTATTGCGTTAGAGAAGGCCAAAATACTAGTTATCTCACCCTTCTTTTGGTAGATTTGGTTCCAGGGTGACCACAATGCAAGATAGTAATGTACTCTGGTTGCAAGGACTTTGGAACAATTACTTTCGGACCTTTCATTATAATACATTTGTCAGACAAAATTTCATCTCTGTATGAAAAATAAGGTTGCACTTCTTGAGGTAAACTAGATTGCCTTAACGGCCATCCTTGATTGATAAAGTGGTTGAGCCTCTGTAAAACTAGATCTGTGGCTGTGTGATCTCTCAGCTCATCAAGATGTGTGGCAGAAAAATTTCCCACTTCCATGACTTCAAAATCATCAATCGAATGAGAATCTTGATTTTCAGTTTGTTCAGTCATATTTCTGGGGGATCTGAATAATGTTTCAGCAAGATAAAGAAGTTTGCCTTTCTTATAGACAGGATTGAAATTATACTTTCACAATCTCAGCATCATGTCTTGCAGTCATGATGGAGCTGAATGCACAGGGTTTCTTAGGATTGTGACTAATGGTTGGTGGTCTGTTTCAATCTGGATAGGTGTACCATAACCATAATCATGGAACTTCGAACATGCAAACACAATTGCCAAAAGCTCTTTCTCAATCTGGGCATACTGTATCTCAGTTTGGGTAAGAGTTCTTGATGCATAGGCAATTTGTTGCTCCTCATGTAGAATGACTGCACCAAGGCCAAATTTTGAAACATCCGAGCATTGGCGGACTAGCTATTCTCTGTTTTAGGACATCAAATGCTCTTTGGTGTTGCTCTAACCAAGACCAAGATACATCTTTACATGTCAGCTCTCTGAATGGTGCTGAAAGTTGGCTCAAGTCTGGAATAAACTTGCCTAGGTAGTTGACCATGCCAAGAAAATGCTGCAGGACTTCAACATTGTTTGCTGCTGGCATCTCGAGAATGGCTGATTGCTTTGAAGGGTCTGGACATAAGCCTGTACTTATAAATAAATGACTAATATAAGGCCTCTTGTAGCATGAATTTGCATTTGTGTGGCTTGAGCTTAAGATTCACTTAAAATGCCCTTTCTAGAATTTTTCTGAGTTTTTTGTCATGTTCTGTTTCATCACAACGTCCTACTAGTATGTCATCTACTATGATAGCACAAGAATACCCAGAAAAAAATTTGCTCCATTGCATGCTGAAAGACTTCACTTGCAGAATTTATCCCAAATGGCATTCTCAAAAATCTGTACTTGCCAAATGGAGTACCGAAAGTAATGAGTAATGAGGATTTATTGTCAAGCTGAATTTGCCAAAATGAACTCTTTGCATTCAAGACAGAAAAAGTAGTGGCATTTGGCATCAAGGTTGGGACTCCTTCAACTGTGCGCATTGGGTGATGATGTTTTTTTATCTCTTTGTTCAAATCCTGTGGGTCAGTACATATTCTGATGCTGTCTGAGCTTTTCTTATGAGCTAGTACCATGGAAGATACCCATTCAGTTGGAGTTTTGACTGGACAAATCACACCTTGTCACACCATTTTATCTAACTCGGCCTTAACTCTGTCCTGCATGGCTATTGGAACTTTTGTGCCAGCCTTATAACTGGACTGACCTCTGGATCTAACTTCATGGAGTGCACAACTGAAAGCTTCCCTAGTTTGTCTTCAAAGAGATCAGCATAGGTAGAAAAAATGAACTGGACAAAATTAGAGTAGTGGTCTTTTAAGCTTACTTGATGGGCTTCCTTATTAAACGAAAGCAGTCCCATTTTCAAACTGTCTCTGAGTCCTAATAATGACTGGACATGCCTCTTAACCACATAAAATAATAAGTCACAGCTTCTTCCAGCAGAGTAACATGAAAGCATAACTGAGCCTGCAGTTTGAATTTCTTCACCTCCATAATCAACAAGCTTCGCACACCTTATCAAATCAAGCCTATCACCTTGACCCACTCTAGCAAATGTTTCTGCAGACATAACATTGCACTTGGAACCTGTGTCAAATTTGAGCTCTATGTGTTTGCTATTTATCTGAGCAATACAAAATACTTAATTCTTTGCCCTTAAATCTACTGCATCGACTGCTTCATGAAGCACTGACACACCATAAACATAAAGAGTAGGGCTGACACAGTCTAACTGATCAACTTGTTTCTTAAAATGTTCCCTTTTAATAAAAGAATGAGGGGCTTTTGATTTACAAAATCTTTTGAAGTGATTGCATTTATAACATTTGTGGCATCGTTGACCAAAAGCTAAACACTTTTCCCTTTTAGATTCATGATTTCCTCCACAATTATAACAGTTGGCAATGAAACTAGGTTGGGGCCCAGGCTTTGAGTTTGCTGACTCATTCTTATGCTTCACTGAGACTGTGCGACTTCTGGAATGTGCTAAAAAGTTCTGGGGTTTACCACTGAGTGAGCAATGGTTTACAACTGCCATGTGCTCGAGCCTGTTTCTTTTAACCACATGCTGCGAACTATCAACATGAGCTTTATCATTTTGCCTTCTGGAGCTGCTCTCATTTGGAAGCATATTTGTGTGCTTTTTTGTGAGCTCATATATCTGACAAATCTCAATGGCCTTATTCAAAGTTTAATCACTGTCACAAAGCAAAATCTTTCTCACAGTATCACCTTTTATGCCACACACAAGTTTGTCTTTTATCAACTCATCCCTTAAATCACCAAATCTGCATGTTTTAGCTTTATTTCTCAGGTCAGTTATATATGCTGCAAAAGTTTCACCAAGCTTTTGAACCCTTGTATAAAATGTGCCATTCTATTGTAACATTTGTCTGGGGTTACACATTTCTCTAACATTTTAAGCACTCTGGGTCCTCCCTTGATTCAGCCAGTAAATATGATGGTTTCTCCCTCTCCAGCATAAACAGCAGGTGCATACACAAATGAATGTTCTCTTTCTATAGCTTCTGACCCAACTAAATTAAATAGAATAAATGCCTTTGTACGGTCATCTTTATCAGAAAATGAAGCCTGAAAGAAAATGTCACTTTTGCTCAAACACTCTCCAATTCTCAGCAATATTACTGTCAAACATGAGTGCACTGGATTTTTGAAATCCATCTGCCATACCCACAAAGTGTACAGAAACACACTGAAAATATGGCCCTTTGAATTATGTACAAATAAACTGTTCTGTGAGCTTGTAACAACATTCAAATGCACAATAAACGGTTTGAAATACTTTACTTTTTGAAATATGCAATGTAATGGCTGTAATCTGTGAAAGTATGCCCTGTAATGGCTGTACATCGTGAAATATGCCTTGTAATGGCTGTATCTTGTGAAATAGCTTTACTGCAACACTGCACAAGCATACGAACACTATACACTTCTGATAACTCGGATATATTTGCTTAATACAAAAATACATTTGCTTTGCAAAGATGCTGTAATTTCCCCTTATTTTTTGTTTGTTTTATGCAATTCAGACTTTATTTCAAACATTTTTCATAGTAGTTCGAATATTTTATCAATATCATACATATTGGTTTATGCAAAGATTGTTTAGAATGCTCTGTATGCCTCATTTCATATTATGTGAAAAGAAATATTGTTGAGCAAGTTTTAATACCTGAAACTCGTTTCTGACTTTTTTTGTAAAGTTTGCACATTTTTAGGATGGTCCACTCATCTATATTCCACCAGGATCTAGATAAGTGGCTTAAGTTCATAGGTTCATAGGTTCATACTAGGCTATCTGCCCTAGGGCATTTATAAGCCTAGCCAGAATGTGTTTGGCTTTCACCACCCATTTTAAATTTATTTTGCTATGCCCTTTTTCGAGGTTAGTATACTGTGCCTCTGTCTAACAGTGACACAAAAGTGATAACCGGGGTAAACCTACGATCTCCCATCCACTCATCAAGATTCCTCTTGAAGAGAGTCAGTGAGGGACTTTGCCTAACCTGGACTGGGATTTTATTCCAGAGTGAAGGGAGCCTCTGGGTTATGAATCTGTCCCTCCAGCATGTCCTATTTATTTCAGTGCTGAGGTTCAAGTCTCTCGAGCGCGTAGCTCTATGGGATTTGGATTTTCTGAGGTGCAGCATGTCCATTAATTCCGGGTTGGACATGGCTTTATACATCAGGCACAGATCGCCTCTGAACAGGCGGTATGCCACTGAGTAGAGCTGGAGTTTCTTTAACCGGGCAGCATATGGCATCTGTTTGAGCCCTTTGATCCTCTTGGTGAGGTACTTTTGGGGTCTTTCCAGTTGCTGCAGGTGTCTGGTAAGGTACATCCCAAAAGGGGCATTGTACTCAATTATGGGCCTGATGAGTGATGAGTAAAGAGACACGATGACCTCCCCTGATCTAGATGTGAATCCCTTCATGATTAGGTGGGCTATATAAAATGTTTTTCTAACCACTTTGGCCACGTGGTTGTCAAATGAGAGATTGCTATCAACTTGGGTCCCCAGGTCCCTAATTACTTCTTCTGTACTTAATGGATTACCACCTATGTGGTAATTTGTGGGAACTTTGTTTTTGCCAAAGGGCATGACTATACACTTTTTGGCATTTAGCTTGAGGCCATGGCTCTGGCACCAGTTGTCTGTTTCTATGAGGCCCTTTTGAAGGATGCTTGTGTTGGCTGGAGAGTCGATTATGGTGCCCAGTTTGCAGTCATCTGTAAACTTGGTCAGCCACAGTCCTTCCGTGTTGGCTTGTACCTCCGAGAAATATATACCGAACAAGAGAGGTCCCAGGACTGAGCCTTGTGGGACACCACTTGTAACTGGTTTGGAGTCTGACATGGCTCCAGCAATTCTAACCATGTGGGTTCTGTCCTTGAGCCAGTTTGCAATCCATCTAGTGACATAGGGGTTTATATTTAAGCTGGTGAGCTTATCTATAATGCCCGAGTGGGGCTTTGTATCGAAGGCTTTTGCGAGGTCCAGGTAGGCTGTGTGGACCACCTTCCCCTCGTCAATGGCCTTGGTGACTGTTTCAAAGAAATCAACCAGGTTTAAGAGGCAGGATCTGCCCTTAACAAAGCCAAACTGGGTAGGATCCAGTGTCTGTAGGTCCCCAATATCTTTATTTATGAGGTCCATGATGATCCTTTCCATAGCTTTGCAGACCAAGCTAGTCAGGCTTATGGGGCGATAGTTTCCAGGATCCATTGAGGCACCACCTTTATGGAGAGGGACCACTGTTGCTGTACGCCACTCTTTGGGCACATATCCTGTAGTAAGGCTGAGATTGAACAGTAGTTTTATGTTTGGGTTTAGCTCTTCTTGGAGTTCATGTAGGACGCAGCCCGGGACACCGTCTGGTCCCATTGATGCTGTGTTTTATGCTTTGGAGAGGGCGGCTCTTACCTGAGCATCTGAGATGTCAGGGGGGCAGCACTCTGCTGGGATAGATATTTGCCCTTTTGGTGGGGAGGTGGGGAGAAGTTTGCGCTGAACCTGTCAGCTAGGGTGTTGGCAATGACTGTGGGTTCAGTGTATTTTTTGTCATTTTGGACTAATTCTGAGCATATCTGGGAATTACCACCCAGGTTCCTAACATAACTAAAGAAAGCCTTGTGATTATCCTTAGTGTCCTGTGCAATTTTTCTCTCGAAGCTGGCCTTAGACAATTTTATGAGTGCCCGTAGTTTTTTGCTAGTACTGATCAGTGATGCCTTCCCTTTTTGGGATTTTGCTCTATCATTTAGTAGCTTCCTCCTTCTATTGTATAGTTTGTTTATGGCTGGGGTCCACCAGACAGGACGTCTGCCTTTGGAGGATTGGGTCTTGGTTTTATTTGGGATTGCATGATCCATGCATTCCTGAAGGTGTTCATAGAATGCGTTTATAAAGGATTCTGCGGTCTGGGCCGCATTTTCCACAGGCCCAGGGGCTTTGAAGGATTCCACCTCGGTTTTGAGGAGTGTGAAATTTGCTTTAGAGAAGTTTTTCACTGTGGTTTTCTGGGCAGGGGGTGGTCTCGGGATGTGAATATCCAGTGAGATTAGTTTATGGTCTGATCTTACCAGTGAGGGATACACTTCTGGTCTGGAGCATAGAGTCCCCATGTTGGTGATGATCAGGTCCAGTATGTTTTCCCCTCTTGTGGGAGTGGTAACAAGTTGTTCCATAGCATTTGAGTTTATAAATTCTAGGAACCTTTGGGCTAGGGTGTTGGAGCTAGAGTAATGCTCCCAGTCTATGTTTGGGTAGTTGAAGTCGCCCAATATAATGGTGTTTGGAGAGACCTTCATGTTTTCCAGTGTTCTCAGAAAGGCTGAGTGGGGTTCCTGGGTTTGGGACGGTGGTCTGTAGCAGGCTATAAACTGGAAGGCAGTTTTACCCACTGTTAGTTGCACATGGATAGTCTCTGATGCTTCGTGCTTTGCCACCAACCTGGAGGTGTGGGTATCTTTGATGAATATCGATACTCCCCCTCCTTTTGTGGTTCGGTCCAAGTTTTGGGGCCGAAAAGCATGGTATGAGGTATAACCTGGTAGTGCTGGGGTGCTTTCAGGAGCCCTGAACCAGGTTTCTGTTACTGCACAGATATCAATGTTCTCCATGCTAAGGAGAGTTTCGAGTGCGTGCATCTTGTGGTTTAGACTTCTGGTGTTGAGTAGCATTGCTCTTAGTTTCTTATCCCTTGTGATACCTATGGAGGTGGGTTTGTCTTTTGAGCCTTGCCTAAAAAAGGCACTATGGGGGTAGCAAGAGCCTTTGCCAATATCCGAAAGCCCAGGGGTGACAGGTGCAAGCCGTCCCTAGCGAAGCATCGTGGCTTGTCGAGCATATCATCCCAAGCTGACAGGCATTGTATCCCCTTTGAATGACACCAGTACTTAAGCCAATTGTTGAAATTGATCATCTTGTCTTCATATTGTGGCATCATTCTTGGTGTGGGTAAGATGCTACTCAAGGTCAGGGTCATACCGGCCTGGGCTACATGCTCAGAGAGCTCCTTTATGTCTCTTTTCATGTAGTCCAGGTAGGTACGTCTCAGGTCATTCACACCAGCATGGACAATGATTGAGTCATATTTGCACTTGCCTTGGAGTGACCTGAGTGCTTGTGTTATGTGGCGGATCCTAGCGCCTGACAGGCTGCTCACCGTGACCCTCTCCTTGTTCAGCCTGGTGAGCGGGACGTCAGTGTGCCTGACGATAGCGTCACCTATTACAAGTGTATCAGGTGTGTTGTTTAGTCTTAAGGGCTGTGACTGTTCGGCACCCTGGCTTTGTGAGCTATGTGTTGCACGTGTTTTGTTTTGGGGTAGCGGTTGATTGGGTGTCTGCTTTGGAGCTCTCTGCTGCTTAGGCAGATCTTTATTTAGAGCCTCCGAGTATGTTTTTGTGTGATTATGTGTTTGGTTTGCTGTCCTGGTAGGTCTATGTGAGACTGGAATTGTAGTGAGTGTGGTTTCCTTCTCCTCCTGACTGGTTATGCCAGTACTGAGTTGAGAGAGCTTAGCCTCCAGTTTGGCTATATGGTTGCATCTCTCACATGTGTTGGAATTTGTTGGGAGGAGGAGAGGGTTGTCTGTGTACATGAGGCAGTTGTAACATTGCCTCAAGATTCCCAGATTCACCAGCTGGACCGGAGAGGAGATTGACAACTGACCTTTGGACATGCTAGAATAATATTGGGAATTCCTTAATAATTGAAAACAAGGGCCAGTGGGGAGTGAGGGTGTAGTGCTTTTAATTTTTAGTGCTGACTTATATAATTGCTTTAGCGCGCAAGTGCCAGGTAACTTAAGTGCAATGTGTTACAGGTAACTTAAATGCAAAAACGACAAACAGTAACTTTCTTTCAAGTGAAACAAGGAAATAAGTACAGTAAGCAATGCAGATATCACTAGTGATCCACAGAAGTGCTGAGAAGCCGCGTATTAGGTGGAATTAGCGTTCCAGGCAAACAACAAGCATATAAACAAAGCTAGATTCAGCAGGCCTGGATCTAGTCTATGCTACAGCAAACAAGGTGTACCAATTTCAGTAAGATACAGTTCAAATATTCAGGCACTATAAACCTTTAACCAGAAATTCCCAGCTCAGAAGGGCAGAGTCCAGCCTCTTCTCCCACAAGAGTGCAGACCATGAACCTTCTTAATGTAAAATAACTGGCCTGAAGCCCAAGTGCCTAAACCAGAACTAATACACTTTAAGAATAACAGACACTGGGCTCTCAATCAGCAGTTCCCAACTTAGAAGGATGAAAGCTACCTGTCCTGCCACCACAGTGCATGCCACAAACCTTCCTAATGTAAAACAACTGGTCTGAAGCCCAAGTGCTTAATCCAAAAGACTTAGAATGGTAGCTACACTTTAATCAAGTTACTACCAAGCAGTAATAAATGCAATTGAATACTTTAGAGAATGCCTGGATTAGTGCTCAAGTTACACAAACAAAGCTAGATCCAGCAGGCCCGAATCCAGTCTATGCCACAGCAAACAAGGCGCACCAACTTCAGTAAGAAGCAGTTCAGATATGCATGCACTATAAGCCTTTAACCAGAAATTCCCAGCTCAGAAGGGCAGAGTCCAGCCTCTCCTCCCACAAGAGTGCAGACCACGAACCCTCTTAATGTAAAATAACTGTCCTGAAAGCCCAAGTGCTTAAACCAGAATTAATACACGTTTAGAATAACAGACACTGAGCCCTCAATCAGCAGTTCCCAACCTAGAAGGATGTAAGCTACCTGTTCTGCCACTACAGTGCAGACCACAAACCCTCTCAGTGCAAAACAACTGGTTGTTTTCACCAAGCTGTTTCTAGTTTGATGCCCCTTTGATATGCTGGTTTTGACTTCATGCCCTTTTTGACATGCCACTTCTGGCACCATGTCACTCATTCGTCTCTATCACAAATATTAAGAAGGCTTGCGGTTTCGTTTAGATGCTTTAATATATAGAAACACATCAGGATGGATAGCAGCATCTTTAAATATAAACAAACTAGTTAGCAAACAGAGCTTGCATACATACATGCTTACATCTCAACAGCTAACTACAAAATGGCAGTCAGACTTGCACGTGCTCGGTATGTATAGTCTAGTGGAAGCCCTTGGATAGCTTCTTAAAGGTATATGCACACTCACTGATCTACACTATCCACGGTTCCTTGATTGTGGACTTGTAGCCTATAGGTATCCAGGACTTAATGAGGCAGTTAACATAGCCCCCCACGTTAAAGTTCAAAGCATTTGAGAGATGAAAAGAATTTAAAAGTTTTATTTTTAAACTTATGGGCAGGTTATATGTATTTAGATAGGAATCTATTTTTAAAGTATTTAGACAACACACATAGTTATTGAATATTTTTATGTCTGTGGAGTTGAACTTTGCATTATTTACTATTGTTTGTAGTTGTTAAACATGAATTGTTTATGTGTGTATATAATATGAGAATATGTCTTTAAACTGTTCACCTGGGGCTAGTGATCACATGACCTGCCTTTTTTTTTTTGATATTTAAGGAGTATTTCCTGTTTAAAGATTATGTTTGAAGACGTTTTTAAAGGTTAAAAACAAAAGCGCTTACATCATATTAAACGTGGCTTGAATATTAGTACAGCTGTGTTTTTGTCCTTTGGGCTCGGCTTTTGCTATTTGTTTTATATTCTCTTATAGGTCCTCTCAACTGACTGTCTATTTTCTGTCTTCTTTGACTGCTTTGTGTGGTTCTACCACTCCATTTGCCATTCACTGCACTTCTACCCTACCTCCATTCCCAACCACGCCCTTTTTCATTACATTTTTAGTTAACCCCCTCTAACCACTCCCTTGACCCCTTTCCTTCCACGTGAACTTCTCCAATCACAATCTATCTTTCTCCCATATTGCCACACCTTTTTTCCCTTCTCCTTCCTTCCTGTGAAATCATTTTTTAAATCCCATTCACCTTTCTGTAACCCCTTTCTACTTACCATTTTCTAATACTAACTCTTTGCACCCTTATCTTTTAGCACTCCTGTTGTTTGTATTTTTCTCATTATTCTTACTATTTGCCACTTAACTCACTTCATGTATGTTCTACTACTTCTAACTCATATCTCTACATAATGGCACTCACTCTCTCCTGCATAAGTCCTTTTTCTTCCTTTTTCCTCTTATTCACACTAAAAACTCCTCCTCTCTTAACTCTTCACATCCTTGGCATGCTACTCTCCTTCTTGTTCATACCTCTTCTACTGTCACTTTCCTATCTCTCCTCCTATCAAACTAATATTACTTTCATACACCCTCACCTACTTCTATTTACCTTGCAACAGATTTAAAAGAACATCACTCTTTTTATTTCACCTCATTATTGCACACCTTGAATTCTGTCTTACCCTGTATAAAATCAAATCTTCACCTGACATATTCTCCTAAAGTTAAACCTAAAATTCACTTATTCTACCTTACTTTGCTTATTTCTCTGTTTTCCATTAATACCATACTCCTCTCTGGAGTTATTCACCCTAATTCTGGTCCCATCATTAGTCCATCTTCTACTACACTATGTTCAAAACCCCCTTCTTCTTACCCTACTGTGGTTACTAAGTGTTAACCTTTCTCTCATTAAATATTCATAGCTTTCTTAACAAAGTCAGTGAATTCCATGCATTGATTGCTCAACAGTCTCTTGACATAATAACCCTTTCTGAAACCCTACACTTCTGAAATGGAATTTCTTCCATCTGTTTATAATATCTTCATAACCGATCAACTTAATAAAAAGGTGGAGATGTAGATATTCTTTACTCAGATCAACTTAACCTGTCCCTACTTCTAACCCTACCCCCCAATTTTCATTCTGCAGAACTCTTAGTAGTTAACTGTAAACTCAGTGAACATACAACTCTTACTATTGCTCCTATCTACTTTCCTCCAGGCAATAATATCCCTAGTTTGGATAAATTCTATCTTGAATCACATACAGCATATATAATGAAACTATTTTACTGGATGATGTCAATACTGATTGGCAAATTTTTACCTCCAGTTCCCTAAACTATAGTATTAATCTACATGGTTTCTCTCAGCATTCCTCTACTTGTCTCTGCAAACCTACTAACTCTTGTTCTATTTTAGACTGGGTCCTAGTTTCCAATCCTGACCTTTACCACCACCCAAAAACACTTCCTGATTCTATAAGTGACCACTCACCTACTTGTATTCAAAGATTCTCCCTTCAACAAACTAGGTCTGACAAATATAAATACTGTCATAACTTCTCTAATTTCAGTCCTGACATATTTAACAACATGCTCTCTAACATAAACTGGTCTTTCCTAACTTACTTATCCCTTGATGACGCTATATTCAAATTTAACTCTATTTTTCTTGATATACTTAACTCCCTAGCTCCCTTTACAAAGTCCAGAGTAAAATCTTTCTTTGTACCCTGGCTGACTACATACAATTGTTCACTTATGCTCAAGAGAGACAATGCTTGGAAACAAAAATCACCCATTTATCTCCAGGCTTATTAAGAACTTCAAAATCTAACAAAAAAATGTCAAAAATGACAGGAAACATTTTTATCTAAAACCCCAGTTAAGCCATCAAAGCAACCCTAAAAAAATTGAAACACTATAAATAATATCCTCCTTCTTGGAAAACCCTCTTTTCATAAGCCCTGTCCTAACAAAACTTGTCTGGAAATCTCTGCCATATTTAATTTCTTTTTTATTGACTGTGTTAGTAAACTAAGTCAGATTTATCATCTAAACACAACTATCCTCCCCGTCTTGTCAGAAACCTGCCTTCTCACTTAAACCTGTTCCCACTAGCTACATAAAAACTCTCCTTAGAAAGTTGAAGCCATGCTCTCCTTCTGTAGGTAATCTAACCCCCCCCCCCTTTTAAAGATTGCTGCTAACTCTGTAGGCTATCCTATCTCCATCCTTATTAACTGTTCAGTCTGTGAATCTACTGTCCCACAATCTGGAAACATTTTTTTTATCATTCCAGTTCCCAAGGGAAGTCATTCTACTGAACTATCTAACTTTTGACCTATTGCTATCTTGTCTCCCCTTTTTAAGTTACTTGAAAAATGTGTTCACAAGCAAATCTTGGACTATCTCCTGCAAGAAAATCTTATCACTTCCT
Organism: Protopterus annectens; assembly: GCF_019279795.1. Classification (NCBI taxonomy): domain Eukaryota; kingdom Metazoa; phylum Chordata; order Ceratodontiformes; family Protopteridae; genus Protopterus; species Protopterus annectens. The sequence continues at coordinate 1,070,800,427 of NC_056725.1, forward strand.
CACATCATGGTTTCTGTCCAAACCATAGCAAAACTATGTCTCTTATTTCCTTTAAACTAATGCTCACTCAAGCTAGAGACAACAGTAACCTAGTTTCCTTTCTCCTCCTTGATTTCTCTAAAGCATTTTATACTTTCTCTCACCCTAAGTGTCTCTCTTAACTCTCAGATCTTAATCTCTCTAGTTTATCTATCTCATGGTTCTCTAGCTACCCCTCCAATAGACAGCAGTCTGTAAAATGGCTCTCTTCCTCTTCTCCTTTTCTCCCCATTAATATGTGTGTTCCTCAAGGCTTTATTTTTCTCCCTTTATTATTTAATATATTTACAAACTTCCTCTACACCTCCTGTTCTCGCTCTTCTCTCTTACAATATGCTGATGGCTCCACAATTATCTCCACTTCTGACAATCTGGCTGACCTTCATAGCATTACCCAAAATTATTTTAATGCTCTTGAAAACTGGCTTTCTGATAATCATCTTATTCTCAATCCCAATAAATCTAAACTTCTCCTATTTCTTCCAAAATATATTTGTCATCTTAAACCTACTTTTTCTATTACATCTCTTAACAGCACTGTCATCAATGTGGAAACACACATCAAACTCCTGGTGTTATTATTGATGATCAACTTAAATGTGACCTACACATACATCACTGTTTAAAAAGACACAACAAAAAATAGGCTTATTTTTCAGAAATAGAAAATACCTCACCAGTTATTCCAAACTCTCTCTGGCATATGCCTACCCTTTTCCTAGTCTTTTCCATGGCTCATGCATCTTTATTAATCTTTAATCCTCTCTAAAATATAAGCTCAAAATCACTTACAATAAAATTGCTAGGTTTGCTGATAACCAGCCCTCCAACTCCCATTATTGCCTCTCTCTCAAATCACTTAGCTGGTTGGAATTTCGTCAACATCTCCTACTTCCTCGCCTGGTTATCATTCACTATATCCTCAACAAACTACCTTTTGCCTGGGATCTCTTCTATCATCTCAGTCTATACCCTAGCTGGGACACTTTGCAGCTCTGATCACAGTCCTTGGAAATCTATAAGCCCAGAAGTACTATTGGTCAGCATCTGTATAGCTACTCTATTACCCAGTCTGGAACTAACTACCTTCTTCCATCAGAATGATTACTAATGCTCATGAATTCAAAAAAAACTCTTAAGCATTACTGGTGAAACTCCTAGACCTGTCCCTGTAAATAACTGGCATAATACATATTGCTCCTCTTTTATCATTTAAATATATTTACTGTAGTCTATGCTATCTTGCTCGTTTATACTCTACCACATTGTACCCATTTTCTTACTTCTTATTTCACTAATCTCATCTTCTGTTTCTAATTTCTAACTTCTTCATTACTGAACTTCCTCTCCACCTTTCTTATATTCAACTTCTTTCAAAAGTCTTTCTGTCCCCCTAGTTTTTATATTCTTCTTTTGCTGTCTACTCATTCTATCTTATCGGTTTTATTTATGTTTATACTGTTTAGTCTTTATAATATACTGTTAGTCTGTATAATATACTTTATATGTCATTTAGACTAAGGATTTTTTAAACTTGTTTATTCTCTATTTGTTTAATTATTTATATATTGTAATTTTTTTGTATTGAAGCTTTTCTTCCCAGGCCTCCATTGAAAAGGGGCTTATGCTCAATAGGACATTCACAGTCATCAAACATCAAATAAATAAATAATAAAATAAATAAATAAAGGTCTTTCTCACTCCTTTCTCACACACAAAACCAACAATGATCTTATTTCTACCTACAAGCCTACCTTCCAGATGAACAACCCTCCCGCCACTGAACATTGCACTTAATAACTGTACACCTATAATCACTAAGTCCACCAAAGCTATTTACCTTACAAAAATTCACCTTGCTATCCACCTTTAGTTGCACTCACTGTACACGTAATACTTTTCAAAACCTGGCTTGTCACTCATATGGGAGGTATCAAATGTATTTTGTCTAAAAATACCTGGGCCAAAGAGACTGATACGCTGCTTCCCTGTCCCTAAAAAAAAATAAATAAATAAAATAAAAAAAAAACTGTCCCTTACCTAAAATCAACACTTACCTCAGTTCCTTTACCATTCGCCCCACTAAGCCAACCCTGTCAAACTGCAAAAGCATCTGCCTGGCAAACATTTATGATTACTTGTATCTATCACTTGAATCAAATATATTTGGACATTCCCTTGTGGGTTTGGTTTGTGCTGTTGATTCATTTAAATCAGTCCTTGCATTGCTTTTTATGCACCTCTATATAAGTTTTGGAGCATTTCTTCTCCATATGTGTAGATCTTCTGATGTTTACATAATCTGATATTCTAGCTGTAAAGAAATTCACATGTGTAAAACTATTTGTAACCTGTCTTAATGTACACAGAAACATGTATTTATTATTTGGATCACGCAGCCAACCAATGTTTTGTTCAAGTATTCTAGTATGTGCTGTAATTTATGCACACACACACACATACATTCACACACATATGCATACACACACTCACGCATGAAGATATTTGTATTAAAGAAGATGTAATACTTTAAGATTTAAATAGTCTTTTATTATAAAGAGATATAGTGGCAGATTGTTTTATATGCTGCCCATCTTGCACACAGCACACATAATTACATAACTATTAAATAAGTTATTAAGGCTCTAAAACATTTCAAAACATTTTAAATGTATTTATAAAGCAACATACTTGCTTATTATAAGTTTGTTTCCCTTAACTTTTTTTTTGCATCTCTTCATTATACTGTACTTATCATGCGTTTCAAATATCTACTTTACAAACTGAATGACACTTTCTATCTGTGCAGTTATGCATCAGTTAGGTTTGCTAATTAAATGTTTAGCCAGCTAGGATGTAATTGACTTAATTTCAGTTTGTAGATGTCTGCCACATTATTTTATTCAATGAGGGTTTTAAAGACAACCTTGTATATTTTTAATTATTCTGAACAATCTTTAGTACTGATGAAATAAAGTTGCTTAATAAACAACTGCTTTGAATAGGAGATCTATTTTTTTTTTGGTTTGAATGTACTTCCTTTGTGGTATGAGAGGCTTAATTATCTCATATAGAATGCAAAGTAAAATATCAGGAAGTATTACAAGTGGTATGTTACATAATAAAGGTGACACCATTTGAAGTACTACAAGTGGTATGGTACTTAATAAAGGTGACACCATTTGAAGTGCTACAAGTGGTACGGTACTTAATAAAGGTGACACCATTTAAAGTACTACAAGTGGTATGGTACTTAATAAAGGTGACACCATTTGAAGTACTACAAGAAATGTATTTAATAAAGATGACACCATTTAAGTACTACAGTACTTAATAAAGGTGACACTATTCAAAGTACTTAATAAAGGTGACACCATTCAAAATACTTCAAGAGATACAGAACTTAATAAAGGCAATACAATTCAAGGTACTACAAGAGATATGGTAATTAATAAAGGTGACACTGTTCTTAGTACTGCAAGAGATATGGTACTTAATGGTGACATTATTTGAAGTAGTACAACAGATATGGTTTTTAATAAAATAAAACACTCTTGGAGTGTTAAATATCCTCAAAGTTAAGGAAATACAATGAAAGAGAGACAGGTTTAATTGGAATAATATGACAGACAACCAAGTTAGAGTGATAAGTAAAGTTCATCGAGGAATGAGGTGGAATAAAGTGCTCATGATTGTGGTATCGGACCGTAACAGAAATGGCAGAAAAGAAAACTCAAGAAATGGTAGAAGATGTGTAGTAGAAAGTCTCACTGCATAATGATGTGCCACCATCAACTAGTCCAATTCATTGTGCCACAGGTTGTGCATGGTGAAGGGAGTGTGCACTATTAAACGATGACTGCTCATTGCTATTCAGAAATGCGCATGCTGACTGAACAGGCCAACCAGAGTGCCTGTTATATATCGAGCACATACCAATAGAAATAAAGTCCCAGCATTGAAGGACCATTGAAATGTCTAACTTTTTATTGGCATTTGCTGGAGGACAGCAATATATGAGAAAAAATCAGGTATGTTCTGCAAAACTAAAGAAACAGAAACATACCTGATTTTTCTTGTAGTTCTCCACTGTCCCACACAAAATCCTTACTTTTTAAACATTAAAAAACACAGCACTAGAGATTCTATTTTTGCTGGTGCTTCTCCTTTACTGTGCTGATTTACTGCTCAAGCATGGGAGCAAATATTGCGTACACATGTGCAGTACATCAGCCCACAGAAGACAACTTGAAAAAAGACTGAATTGCATTTATACAAAGACATTACCTAAGAGAGGTAAGTAATTTCTTTCTTAAACAATGTCATTGTATAAAAGCAATAATGCACTCCTGTTTGTGGGTATATCAAGAGTTACCCATGGGTGGCTTTGTTTAATCACTCAGGCTTTGCCCTTATGATCAAACCTCACCAACCGTGGGTAAACCCTGATATACCAACACACAGTCATGGATTATTGCTTAAAAACCCACAACAAAAATTAAACTGATTTGGGAAAGTTTTAAGTTTTAAAGAGGGGAGTATGCTCTCATAAAAGCCATGGAATTTATGGAACAGTATGAAGAGCTGAAAGATTAAGCACGTAAATGGAATAAATTATGTTGCATGGGAAGCAGTGAAGAAACTTAGCATTAGACCAATGCACAGAAGAATAGTTTGATTCATGGTAGGGAAGCTATACTTTGAACTTTATTCGATAACTTTATTTGTATTCCTGAAATATAAAATGTATAACTTAGAGCTTTAACAGACCATGTTCTATCAAGACCTATTACAAATTTGCCAGTCCAGTGGTTTTGTAACTATCTGCTCAAGGAATCTCAATCTCTATTGACAAATAAATAGAACATGTTGGAGCAAAAGGTGTATATTGCAGTGAATATTGCTTCTATGGAAGTATCTTCCACTCCATATAAATGAAGTACTTGTCTTACTCTATGCAAATGCAATTTGGATGAATGGATGAGTAACTACAAATGCATCTTTGGTTTAGAACCCTTGTCCATCACGATTAGGGGAAAAGTGTACATGTCCCAACTTATCCTTGTGCAGACTATTTCTGAGTTATTTTATGCAAAAAAACACCATGGGAATGTAAGGTTAGACTTCTTAAGATCTTCACAGATCAATAGCCTACCAAGTACCTATATACCTTTGAACCTATAAACCTATACTAACTGATGATATTCATAGAAATTAGGAAAAAGTAAAAGATATTAAAAAGATTAGGTCAGTAGAATTGTTACTTGTAGCATGTGCAATATGGGAAAAAGGGTGAAGTGCAAGTATAAAAGGCTTACAGAAACAGTGAGTCCACTGGACAAAGTAGAGCTTGAACTAATTGGGCTACTATCTACAGTTCCTGGAGTATTCAGGAATATGCCTCATGCTGAAGGAAAACTCTACACTGAAAGAGCAACAAAGTACTTTTTTCTTATTTTCTTATTATCTGACTATTATGTACTATAGTAATGTATCAACGTCACTGTAAGTTCTTATTAAATTTTCATGTTTAACCCTAAAATGGACATCTTGATGCCATCTTATTTGCATCTTCACGGTCTCTTTCTCAGAATCCTTTGAAGTCCCTTTTGTATTATTCATGCCTAACATAAGGAACCAATGTATTAATTTCTCTCATTTAGGTGAAATGTTAGCACTGTGGCTCAGTCATCTTACACAGCCTCTGGAACTTGTCTTCTTTCATTTTCCTTACATAACTTGGGTTTGTGGTGAGAAGATTCTGCTAACCTCTTAACAGTTAATTCTGAAGCCTCCATATAATAGAATAGCTAAATTGCTGCGTTTCAAAACACTATCTGTGTGTATGACTATCCGTCTTTCAAAATATTTCTTAGGAAACAATATTCTTAGCCTACTAAAAGAGCCTAGATCATATGGGCTTATATATTTGACAGATATTACCACTTGAAAGTGATATGCAAGCTACTTTTAATCGGGTCTATATTAGATCATCGAAGTGTTAATACTTTGAATGGTCTAATATCGATCCGAAAACAGCGAACGCTGAAATTAGCAAAGCTGCAGATAACCGAATTTTTTCCTAGGGAAAGTATTTGGTTGTCCGTTTCTGTGGTCTCGCTATTTTCAGCACTGTGGTGGAAAGTTACAGGTTGGGTTCAGCTAAGTGTGTGATTGTGTAGACATTAGGATTAGGGCGGGGTATGTGAGTAAGGGTTAGGGTGAGGATGAGGTGAGTGTGCGATAGTGATAGACTTTACGGTTAGGGTGTGGTATGTGAGTTAGGGTTAGGGCACTGGTGAGGTGAGTGTGCAATAGGGACGGACCTTAGGGTTAGGGTTTGGGTTAAGGATAGTGGATAGATAGTACAGTATGTACAGTTTAGTGTAGAGTTAGATGTAGGATTTTAAGTGTATGTGTGTGGATTGCTGTTTTTTTGGTGTGCTTGTGTTGTGTGTGTGTTTCACTGAACAGTGAATTTTTTCCCAGGGAAAAAATTCGCTGTTCTGAGCTTTCGATATCTTTAGATTTCGTGGTTAGAAGTTTGAGGTTGTTGTATTCGATGATGTGCTGTTTCGTTGAACTGATATAGACCCCTTTAATCCCTACTGTGTACAATGGCTAACGTGTGTGTGTGTGTGTGTGTGTGTGTGTGTGTGTGTGTGTGTGTGTGTGTGTGTGTGTGTGTGTGCGTGTGTGTTACTGAGGAATTTTGTACACACAGAATGTAATGTTTCTGTTCATGTTATTTCTACATACACACAATGCAGCATTTTCCTGAAAGATTTGTGCAAAATGTGCAATTGTCTGTTCTAAAATTTATGTGCTAAGATTTTTTTGTTTGTTTGTTTTAGTTATAATTGTCCTCTTGTATTACATTACTCCATTTATAGTGTTATATCTACCCTTTATTTATGACACACTGAAGTTTTATCTAAATAAAAATCACTGAGCATTACAAATTAGTACTTTCTTCTCTGTTTTGTGTGGTGATTGCAAATTACTACTTATAACTAATATGAAAATCCTACCAGTTAAGACATGGAAAATCACTCTTAGTCTCGCTTAGATGAAAACACTATTATCAGTAATTTTACAATGAAATTTCTGTGTTCATAGTTACAGCTCATCATAAATTCTTGGTATTCAACCTCACATTTAGGTAGTGCAAACTGACGCTGTGCTACGAGTATCCTTTTATTTTTTTCATTGTCAGGTGTCTGAAACTGTTAGCTCTATGTGTATTTTATTTTATTCTCACCACAGAACTATATCTATCTGTCAATGTAAAAATTCCAAGACCTCCCTCTTCCACACTATTGCAGGGTGGGAATGTAATCAGTTTCATTCTATCATAACTCACTGGAACTTGACATTTCAAAATGTTGACTGTGGCAACTGCCTGGAGGATTTTAGTCTGGTTAACATTGCACTTAAATAAATTAAAGTGATTTTGTCTAGGCAAAATAAGAGAATTTACAAGTGTGTGTGTCTCTCTCTCTTCTGTTTATGCACCATGTGGTACATCAAGCAACGACACCTTTCAGAGCTTGTTGTTTCTGTAGCATTTATGGGTTTTATGGGCTCAGGTTGCTAGCCCAAAGTCCAACCCTCCTTGGACACTTCACTGGTCCTCCAGCTTATAATCACACTGGTCCCCACTCTGTACAATACCCCTAAAGCTCCTTTCAAATAACACAATATGTAAGCCTCACTATATGGGTACTGCAACTACTCAGAAAGTGAGACTTGTAGTGCATGTCATAAGGACCAATGAGCAAAAACCAGTGAGGAGTAGCACCAGGGTGAGAGTAGCCTTCAGATTACAGTGATTCATCAAAATCACAGCTCACAAGTGGTGACATGCAATGATGTCAACACACAACTGCATGCATCCAACAACCACACAAAGATACTGTCCCACTCCTCCTAAGGCTACTCTTAGCCTGTGAATTTCTTATTATTCTTCAAAGGTTACACAGATCATGACAAATGCAATCCAAACACTTCCTGGGACATGAAGGTAGGCTGACAGCCACTTCATTATATTCCCTGGTTAACCAATTCAGTAACTTGAGTCCTTTCCCGATATCAGCTTATCAGTGCAGCACATGGCAGCCTTTCCTCTGTGCCATCAGACTAGACTGGCTGATTTTCCCCTGAGCTATCAGGCTGGCTGATTTGCCAATTTATTTATGTAACATTAAAGATTTCCCCAACAAGTAAATCTTTGAAAAAAATAGTTTTACTTTTGCTGTTTATATGTATTTTTTCACTTCAGTAATACAGTCTTATATTTTACAATTACAAGCAACACACATCTCTACAAACTACATTTGTTTCTTTAAATGAATTTTATTAATATGTTCTATTTGACTGTTATTAGACAAGATAATACTGCTAACTGGTTAACATTCTTGAATATGTAGCAGAATGTATTGTAAAAAATGTTTAATTTCTAATACACTCTGTTGAGATCCACCTCCTGATGTATTCAAAGATAAAAGTGCCTCCTTGAGGTGTAAGCATTTTAACTTGAAGACAAAATAATGTGCACATTCAGTACATTTCTTGACACTCTTTTTGCATGTTTGCTTCCCAGTTCTACAGACCTTCAGCACAGCATTGCATCCGTTCATCATGACAGTGCAGGCATTGTTTGCCAGTCTGCAGAATACATGTTACCTTGGTAGGAATGAGGCCCAGGTCATGCCAAGCAACCATTTATGAAGGGTGCATCAAACTTTAATAGAAGTGCCACATGGATTGAGTGTGAATAAGATGAAGTAATAATTTCACTACATTTACAAGCTATGCAGAAGCCTTATATCTGTAAGCACAAGTCATCTATGCCTCACAGGATATCAAATGCCAAAGTGCATATCAAAACTACAGTACTTTGGAAAAAGTGCACATGATCATGAGCCTCATTTCATCCAAGTGTTTGCAACTTACTTGTGCAACACATGTGCATGCCTCTGCCTTTGAAAACTGCCTTGGGAATTTGGGAACATAATAAGGTTCTTGTGGATATTCTGCTTATAATGGCACTGTTACACAGAAGTATAATAAAGTGATTCATAGACAATCTTGATAGAAAAGTTCATTTGCTTACATAATCTGCAAATAGGGTTTAAATTTGAAATATTATCTTAACCATTTTGATCAATGGTACTCTCAGGTCAGACAATACCATGTTTATCATTTTGAGAGTTCTCAATTTTTCTAGTAAAGCAGCTGTGCAGTGCAATGTCAGCAAGCTATTTTATTAAACCAAATACTAAATAAATACCCTGAGAGGTGACCATGGAACCATCCAAACACCAGTATGTTCTGTTATCCAGGCATAGATATAAATTAGGTAATCCAAAATAGAAAATACACTAAGTGTACTGCAAACATAAAACGGAAAATATTTTATTAATGCATGCTATAGGTAAACGCTTTCACTGAGGCTTCGTCAGACCGTTAAAATTCAAATGCAATCAATTAAGAGTTTTTATACACAAGTTAATCACATGTATAGTCATCTGATATAAGCAATTCAACTTTTAAAGTTACATCCTAGTCTTTGTATTAAAAAGTTTCGCAGTTTACAACAAACACCCCATCAAAGATGAAATAATAGGATTTAATTACGCTATGTATAGTTAAATCCCACTGTTTGTATATATGAAGAAACATATCATAGATGTTATAAATGTGTGTATAAATTAGATATAATAAGGAGCCCATAAATACATTCTATGACTGCAACTGTGTTGTGCCCTGTACTTTGGCTCTGACTAAAGTAAGTAAGGGTTTCAAATATTGTGTAAGGAAAGCTGATAGGGGTTCTGTCAAGGAACCAATGCCTGACACAATGGGTCTCTCTGGGGGTTTGGAAAGTGATTTGTGAATTTTAGGGAGAAGATATAGTATTTGTTTTTGTGGGTCTGTAACCATGAGATCTTTCAAGGTATTCTTGGTAATAATACCTTCCTCCTCTGCTTGGTTTAGGAAAGTGTCTATTTCTTTTTTAAATACAGGAGTGGGATCAATAGACATATACATGTAACACCGGGTATTGGCAAGTTGCCCCCTGCCCTCATTGAAGTAGTACCCCATATTCATGACCACTACAGCTCCTCCTTTGTCAGATGGTAGAATGACGATATTGTGATTGTTCCTTAGTTCTTCCATAGCGACCTTTTCAGAGGGGGATATATTATGACCCAAAATATATGACTCCCTGTGTGGGAAGTGTAAATCCCTAAGTACTGATTGAAGAAAAATAGAAACATGCTTATTCATAGGTGGTTGGAATTCCGATTTGTGGAATCTGAATTCATCAGAAATTTGAGAAGTTTTATCTGAAAGGAATAGTTTAAGGTTTAGATTACAACAAAAAGCTATCACATCAGTAACTATGTTATATTCTTTAGAGAAAAAAACAGGTACAAATCCAAGACCTTTATTAAGAAGTTGTTGTTCATTTTTAAGCGTTACATCAGACAAATTAAGCACATTCTGATATACATCATCAGTTATTTCAGAAGTGTCTGTATCAACCCTTCCACAGAATTTGTTCTTGTGCCCATGCTTGTGTTTGTGGCCTCCCCGCCGCCTCCTTCCATGTCTAAAGGGTGTGATACATTGGATTTCTTACGGCTTAGCGATTCCCTATAACTAACACTATCATTGTCCATATAGGAGGATTCTTCCCCTGACATGCTAATGAAAGACCTATCATTGGTCTTGAGGATGGATCTAGGTCTCTTTCTGGGCTTGTTGTTTGCAGCCTCTCAACTGGTATCTGTAAATCTAACTGATCTGAAGGATTCAAATGGACGACCCCTTTGATAATCAGTAATGTCCCTATTAAATTTCTTAATTTTTCTTTCCCGGGTCTGTTTTTCATAAGTGGCCAATTCCTTGGATAGTTTATTTATAGAAACTGTATACTTGGGTAGAGACTCATACTTTTTGCATTCCTCACAGAAGGTTTTCACCTCAGTTAGATTAATGTCCCCCATCCTTTCATAATATGAAGCAAGTATCTTAACAAACATCATAGAGGCCTGTTGTAATGCTAAATTCCACTCTTTAGTCAGTCTATCTTCAGACCTACCAACTAAAGATTGTAGGCGAATTCTCAGGCCTCTGGGAGCAATGTCCCTATTTATGTATGCTTGAAACAGTCTTAGGTGCCAAATAATTGCTCTTAAATTCTTCAGACCTTTACCCAATATATTAAAGGCCATGTCACATCCATTAGAAGGATTCGTCAAGGAACCATTCTGATTATTGCCTGGCATGATATCTATCCCAAAGACTCCAATATCATCCCTATCGGCACATAATCCATGAAGAATGTTCTCCAAATCCATAACTATTGGAGTTAAGTAAGCAAAAACTTCAAACCATTGACATATATTTGATGTTGTGCTAAGGAATGTATATGAATAAACACAAGAATTGGCCCTCTATGAATACAGATGGTCCGTATCCTTATATGAAAAATAGGGGATGATCACTGAGATCAAAAAGGCGTGTTTATATTAATCAAATACAATATAATATTAGGATCTCAATTATCATACAGATACCAAACAGAGGACAGCAACACAACAAGAAAACCTGACCCTAAGAAACCCAGATCCATCTATCCATTAAATTGCTCACAATACTTTAACAGTCTAATAATAATAATGGTTTTTGGAGTTCAAACCATCCCTTATATTATGTAATATAACCCCCAAATAGGACTGTTTATAATAATAATGGTTGTCTGTAATAGCTTAAGGATGATTCAAGACTTATATAATGTAATTTGTGGTCAATTTCCTTCATGGGTGATACAAATCACCGTAACCAAAATAGTCACTAAGTTATGTAAGACAAGGGCCTGAACAGGGCTAATGAACCCTAGATTAGTCTTTGGTCACACATGAAATCAGAAACACCCATACAGAATGCAGGTTCTATACGAGTTCAAATCAGATATCCAAACTATCATTTGTGTAAACAGAACATCAAATAGTACTATTTATAATAATAGTGGTTACAAATAATAACATAATGATGAATCAAAAGTGGTGTCATATCTATGAAACTTGTCGCTACTGTCCTTTGAAGCTAGTGTAAATCACTGTAGTCAAAACAATCACTTATATTGTGTAGGCCTAGGCTCTAAACAAGGCTAAACATAACCCCAGTATTAATAGATCATTAGCCAGCTGTTATCCTGCATAATTTCAAAGTTTCAACCTAAAATCAGGAACACCCATATAGAGTCCAATATTACAAACATCCCATTTGGAATAATATTCAACCTGGTACTGGCTGGAACCTATTGTTCCTGTTAAATATTATACAATATGGTTCTGATTAGCCCCATATATTAACATTTGTCAACCAGCCTTATGTATGTTGCAGTCAATCATTCATATTGGATTGTTATTAAATGACTGTCGGTGTAGTAAAAATGATTCCCTGATTCCGTGATGACAATTAGCTTGTCCTTTGCTATCAACAATATTTGCACCTCATATAGATAAACACAAAATCAATGACAATATTTTTACATAGACACATAAGTTGCTAACAAAACAAAGCAGTTGTTAAAGAGAGAGTAATATTGAAATATGTGATACTATTGGTTTGTATGGCAGAACACGTACTCAACAGAAATGTTTTTTACTTTCAGGGAGAGTGCTATTGGCAACTACAGGGCACTGCTATGGGAGCTTCTTTTGCTCCGATATATGCAGACCTTTTCATGGCCTTTTTTGAAGAGTGTATGATTTACAATCCCCTCCATAATCTTTACATGGTGGAGATTGATATCTGGCATAGGTATCTAGATGATTGCTGGATGGTGTGGCGGGCAGATGAGGTATATCTACAGGAATTTGTGGAATATCTGAATGACAATGTATGGGCCATACAATTCACTGTTACATCACATCACGACACCATCGGTTTTTTGGATGTTACAATTTACAGGAATGAAGATTATACTTTGAATACAAAAACCTACCGCAAATATCCTCAGTGTAATACTCTGCTCCATGCGTCGAGTATGCATCCATGCCACACCATCCGGAACATACCCAAATCACAATTTATGTGCATTAAATGTATTAGTTCATCAGAACAGGATTTTGAACATGATAGATTAGATCTTTACCATAGGTTTATAGACAGGGGATATAGGGATTCAGATGTATTCAGAGCAAGTGAATGGTCCACCACTCAGGATAGAAACACATTACTAGAATATAAGAAACGAGCGACTACACTGGAGGAATCTACTGTCAGGTTTGTAACTACATATGGACGCAACCACAATGTTATTAGGGATATATTGGACACCCATTGGAATATACTTTTGGCAAATGAGGAATTAAGGAGACTTTTAGGTCCCAAATGTATGTTCTCATATAGACATGGAAAAACATTGGGTAGCCTGTTTTCCCTTTATAAGCATAAGGATAGTGGGGGTGCCATATATCAACAAATGACCATGACTGCAGATAAACTTTTGGGTACTTTTCCGTGTGGACATTGTGGGTCATGCCAACATGTTAGCAAACTAAAACAATTTACCAGTGTCAACACCAGTCGAGTATACAATCTTAGGGTGTTTGGTAACTGTAGTAGTAGTTGGATTGTTTACTTAGCTACTTGCCAATGCTCAGCTTTTTATGTTGGCCAAACTTCTTGCTCACTTAGAACTAGAATGACTGAACATAGGAGTGACATTCGTAATAAAAAAGATACCAATGCCTTGTATAGACATACCATCAAACATACCAATGCCAAGTTTATGTTTATGATCATAGATAGAATTACAGGAGATAGAAGTAACCAACAGGGTTGGCATTCCACTTTAAATCATAAAGAGAAATATTGGATCATTAATCTTGGGGCATTATTCCCTCCAGGTCTAAATGATCACTTGTAAGAGATTTGCCATTGTTATGTGCATCTGGTTAATCCACCAGCTATGTGTAGCAGTAGGTACATAATCTTCTGAGGTCAGAATATGTTCATACTCAATATAAGCGTATGTACACATATATAAGTGACTGAACATGTCAGGGTTTTTTAATTAATAAACACACCAGGATATTTCCATGGTCATGCAAGAATTTTACACTATTTGTAAAATCAGAGAAAATTATTGGACAGCAGTCCATTATGACAACATGTTCATATATGATATGTCGGTTCTACCTGACTTCACCGAAACACCACAACACCGACAACGCAATCACCGAAACCACATAACCGACAGTACAAAAACACGAAAATCCACATGCCCGACAACGAAATAACCGACGGTACACAAACACGAAACCTTATACACTTCACACACCACAATCAACAAACAAAACACATTCCCCATCCAAAAACCACATACACAACACAAGCACACCAAAATCCCTGCAAACCCACACTAAACCTAACATACACAACTACCTACAACCCTGACCTAAACTAACCCTAAGGTCCGTCACTACCGCACTTACCTGACCGCTCTAACCCTAACTCACTTATCCCGCCCTTAAACACAATCACTACCACACTTACCTGACCCGCTCCTAACCCTAACTCACTTATCCCACTTCACACTTACCTGACCGGCTCCTAACCCTAACTCACTTAACCCACCCCTATCCACACTTACCTTACTCGCACTAACGTCCGTCACTGCCGCATACTTACACAGCCTTTTCCCATTTCGGCATCCTCAGCGCGCGTGCTTTCATCCGGCGGGTCGGTCTTCTGCACTGTCGATCTTCTGGGTCCCGTCAGAGAAAATTATTGGACAGCAGTCCATTATGACAACATGTTCAGGTAGAACCGATATGTCATATATAAACAGATATGTATTCCTTCTATTTCTTTTGTGGTATATATATATATATATATATATATATATATATATATATATATATATATATATATATCTATGTTTTGTTATTTTCATTTTATGTTTTTTGATATTCTATGTTTTGCATGGTGTTTATGGGATTTGTTCCTTTATCTTGATTTATATTTGTCAGCAATGATGTATTTTTGAATAATGTTCATATACAATTGTATATTTGTCTTTTCACATATATCTTATTACTTTTTTATGTTATATTTTGGTATGTTTTATATACATTATCATCAACAATGTCATATAGATTCTGATGCTTTAAACGTGACAATGTGCTTCAACTTTTATGTTGGGCTATACCATGTTTCCATTGGTTGGGGTTGTATATAAATAACCAATATTCCCATTGGGGGAAGAACTCTATTCACTGATGAAGGTTGGATAGCCGAAACCGGTTTGAACATGATTAATATATTTTGGAAATGAATACTGAATAAATATCTTATTGTCTACTCGAGACTTCAGTGTCTTAGTATTGCGATTGCTGGCCGTTGTTGTTTGGTTTGTCATTGGTTTGGCCGAGCATACCATACCTGCAAAGCATTCGGTTCTTATTACTGTATAAGATATTCACAGGGTGACTTTGTAGTAGTAGGCTTCTAACTAGTGTTTGTTCATAAAATATATTTTCCATAAGAAAGGGTGTAAACTGATTAATACTGTTCTCTATATTTTTCAGTAAACTGCAGTGATTCAGCAACACTTGTATGTTTATAAGATTTTTTAATTATTACTTCTACTAGTCTTATATATATCATAAGGTTTATTTTTATTTGGTGCATTATAATATTGCAAAAATTATTACTATCTCAAATATATTGGAGATTTAACCTTGTGTGCATGGTGTATATTAAGATTGCAATCACTGGTTTATATTGATGTTACCAACATTTTCAAGAGCATTCTGTTTTACTGCACTTTACCTTCTATTTTTGTCTCATTTATGAATATCAGCCTGGGGCCACCCATGTTGCTCAGGGATATTGATCATTTTTTTTTCTTTCCTCCTAGCCTGGAACAGTTAAGACAGTACAGTGAGGCATAATGTTCATTTCAGCTGTACATAATGTGATTTGTTAGATACACTTTACCGTTTCATTTTGTTGTAATTTATGTTTTAAAGAAATAGTTACGAGTTAGCTCTGATTTAATACATTTTTGTGTTTTCTCTCATTTTTTATAAATTTCAATTGACCTTGCTTTTTTGTTTTTTATCCTAACAATTCATTGGTAGGTATTTATATTTTGCTACCACATATCAAGCCAAAAAATGTTTTTACAGTTTCCTGTTTACGAATATAAACCATTCCATATCAGATCATAACCAGCTTTTGAATAGTTCTCATAACACAATAAATTATTCAGTCCATCTAATCTAGATGAAGGCAATACATTCTTAAACATGAAGTTTTCATATTGGAATGTTAGATGTTTTTAATATCTGCATTAAACAAAAAAACCTGTTTTTCCAATATAACATAAGTAAGAGGTAAGGAGTTTGACATCAAACCCATAGAAAAATAAACTAGGCAGTTTTGTAAATAGTAGAAAGGTTGGAGATTCTGCAATATTACATGGTCAGGGAAGGCGTGTCCGGGATTATGAATATATGAATTAGTTGTAGACCTATAGCACCATTCAAGCAGGGGAGTCTTTCTACCATTTATTTATACTTATTTTATGTTATTTTATTTTATTTTAGCTAATGCTGCTGTCATGTTTTTTAATTAAAATAAATAAACAAATAGTTACTCTGCCTCTTTTCAAAACTGTAGTACCTATGGGGAAGGTGTTGTGCACATGACCAATAAGTTTGCCGAACTTTTTAATTCTTTGCCAAATCACAATCTACATGATTCATGGGACAGCTAGGAGCAGAAAGATTTTTGAGTACTTACAAGTATTCAATGGTACTGTATAATTGCTGAAAAGAGCAGCCTAAATTGCACATAATTTTTTTTAATCCTGGCAAACAATCGTATATTAGCAGTGGATGTATATTTTTCAATTGTCAGCAGATTTACCTCATATTTTTGATCAGTTCCTCATAAAATGTTTCATTTTCTGTCAAGTCACCGACAGTAGCAGTCATTAAATAATAACAGGCATTTGAGTTTCATAGGTTCATAAGTTCATAGTTAGTTACTAGTGTATTAATCCATGTGGAATTCTTGACGCTGAGCCATGCATTCCCAAGAAGTGCATAGCTCTTGTGTTGTAAGCACTACTAACCTCAAGCCTCTTTAAGTACTTAAGGCCCAGAGCCAGACATTTATGTTATCCCCATATATAAGATAGAAGGAGCCCAGAGCCCAGACATATGTATACTACCTCTATCCATGAAGGACAAAGGTGCTAAACCAGGAAGGAATTTATGGTTTTCTCTCAATCCATTTATCGGGATTATGCCAGAACAGAGTAAGATGTAACCTTAGCTTAATGTATGGAAGGAGACAATTCCAGACAAGTGGGAGTCTCTGTGATATAGATCTGTTCCTCCAACAATTTCTAATTATTGGGCAGATGAGATTAAGATGTCTTGAGTGGGTGTTTATACCACCATTTGACTTTTAGATATGCAATGAGGCTGAAAAGATGAGGCTGGTTGAGGCTGTGTAGGTGAGACAGAGATCATCCCTGAAGATACTGAAAATAGTGACAGGACTTTGAAATGGTTCATGTGACCTTTATGACATAGGCCCATGATTTTCTTGGTGAGAAAGCATTGCGATTGTTTCACTTATGTCATGTGTTTAGACTGGTACATACCAACAGGTACATTATACTGAATAAGCAGCTGAATATGTGCTGAATGTACTGGAATGATCACATCCCTAGACCTGGACTCCATACCTTATAATAAGCTATACAATAGTGGAAACATGGTGACCAAAGTACAGTTCATTGTCTACATAGGTTCCCAGGTTACTAATTACTGAATCAGTTTTCAAAGGTGTGATTTTGATATCATAGTTACAGGGGACATCATACCTGATGAAAAAAGCTATTATATATTTCTTGATATTTAGTTTTAGGCCATGGTTTTGACATCAGTTATTTGTCTGGGAAAGCCTTCAAGGAAGATATCAGTGTCTTCTGCAGAGTTTATAACATTGAGCTTACAGTGATCTGCAGACTTGTTCCGCAATAAATCCTTAAATGTTAGCTTT